>NW_004955431.1:6138815-6228426 GCF_000276665.1 Chinchilla lanigera | reverse complement strand
AAAAATATATATATATATATATATATATATATATATATATAAAGAAAACAAAAAATTGATCCTTAGTGCTGGGGGAAATGACTAGAAAATCACCTGCAACAAATATTCTCCTTTGTTTCTAGATCAGTTTAATCTCCAAGGTTTTTCTATCTCATAAATTTCAAAAAATAAAATAAGAAAATAGATCACAGCTCCTTATTCATGAGAAACACCACCCTTGGTCTTCTCTTTAGCCACCTGGCAACATATACTCAGTTATGTCTCCATCTTTAGTTTCCAAAGTGAAGGGACTCTCTAAAGCCCAGCTTCAATGATGTGTTGATGCCTTCTTGCAGTTACACCATTCCCTGAAACAGCATTCGC
This sequence comes from Chinchilla lanigera, assembly GCF_000276665.1. NCBI lineage: Eukaryota > Metazoa > Chordata > Mammalia > Rodentia > Chinchillidae > Chinchilla > Chinchilla lanigera. Next base: position 6,228,063 of record NW_004955431.1, on the reverse strand, counting down.
CACTGTGTCTGTTCTATCCCCAGATGGTGACGTCATGGTACCTGAATCACCGATCAGCAAGCCATCCAATGGAGGATGATGATCTACCTCTCTTGATCTCACAGTCAAGAGTTTTCCATCTCCACGATAACTCAACTTCAGTTCAACCCCAGTACAGGCTGGCTGAGCACCACTAGGAACAGGTCAACCCCCTCACACAGACCAAGAAAGAACAAAAAAGCCTAGCTGGATGTCCTTAACCTCCTCTGACTCCCATTTTCAACTGGAAGCTTTGGTCCCCTTGACATCTGAGCAACATAGAAGCCACTACAACTTCAAAGTCCTTCCCTGTCATCTCCAATCTGAAGGGAGTCCATAATCTGAAGGAAACCCTCTGGTTGGGTAGACTTGAATTCATTTCCGTCAATTTATAGTTCACTTTTGGAAACCAGAGGAGGCCAAATCCTAGGAGACCTGGCTCCTCAGGGTTCCACAGAGTGGTCCATTTATTTCTGGTTGCAAATGGAGAGGCATAGATCTTCCCTACCCCCTCAGCAGTGGGGCCTTTTGTAATTACGCTCACTCTCTTATCAAGCTGTTCTGACTGCTCATGTATATGGATGGCCCTTGTTCCAGTGTCCAAGTAGCATCGTACAACATTCAGAACTTCTCGGCCTGGCTCCTTGTTCTATAATTTTTTGAAAAATCACAGAGGGAAGGAAGCAGAGGAGAGGTTTAATTTGGAAGTCAAGTTGCGCTCCTTTCACGGACTATACGGCAAATAGTTACTTCAGTAGTGTGGGTCTTGCTGAAAACTCTTGAACCATAAACACTGTGCACTGTTTCTCCTCAGTCTCTCTTTCTAGCCTATACCAACTACTACTATCACACTGACTGGAGACTTTGCCAGGGTCAGAGGTTCTCAAGGTTTAAGATTAATCAGAATCACCAGGGGAAAATGTTAGCAATGCTGATTTCCAGGTCTTGTGCTCTAGGACTTGATTTGGGAGATACAAGATTTAGGAGATAGAAGAAATCTAAATTTTTAGCTACAGATCAATTGGTTCTGAAGCAGGAAGGCTAAGGTACATTGGCTCACTGGCCCAGGTCAAAGCTGACACTTTCTAAATCCATTTTTAACATTGGCAGGTGGATTTTTTCTTTTGTTTCATACCAAACATTCAAGATTAAATGCTGTCTCCCAGCCTTTAAAATATCTTAATACCTTGTTGAGGTAAACAGTATGTTTTTGATTTGTAGAATTGTTCTTCTTCAATTCAGTAGCAATTTTATTTTCCATATTATGTATCTAAAGATATAAGGGTGAGATAAGCTCTTGCCCTCAGCCGCTCACAAGCTTATGGAGAAGATGTTCAGTTAAATCAACAATTACATGAAAGAAGAGTTGTAATCACAAATATAGGCACAGATTGCTATGCAAGAACCACAAAGGTGCATGCCCTATAAGACAGGTGATATGAAGGCTCCTCATAGGAGGAACCGTAAGAAAAGGGCTTTGGATATTGAGGAGAGATTAACCAGGCCAAAAGATAAAGAGGAAGCTGTTTTGCCAAAACTCAGAGCAGAGCAGGTTCAAGCAGCTACAGAGTTCAGTGTGTTGAGAGCAGGGGCTTATGAAAAGAATGACAGGGTGTATAAGTTTGCTCTGGCTGCTAGAACAACTAACATAGTGGCTTATAAATAACAGAAACTTATTTCTCAAAGTTCTGGAAGCTGGCAGGCTAATACCAAAGAGCCAGCAGAGTCTGTGTCCAGTGAGAACCCGCTGCCTGGATCATGGATGGAAGTCTTGTCATTGTGTCCTCAGATGACAAAAGGGACAAGGGAGTTCTCTGGCCTCTTTTATAAGGACATTCATCCAATTCATGGGAACTCCACTCTCATGATGTCATCACTTCCCAAAGGCCCCACCTCCTAATGCCATGGTCTTGGGGATTAGGATTTCAGTGTTTGAGCTGAGAGGGCACAACATTCAGCCTAGAGCAGAAGGAAAGAACCTGAAGGGGTGATACATGATGTAAATCATTCTGAGTAATTTGGAAATTGTCCATTATGTAATAAGGAGCCACTGGAACTTTCTGGTGCACAGGTGTCAAGATGATCTGCACACATAACCAGACTCAAATTCAACAACACCAAAAGATCTGTGGTTGTGGCTCCATGTTCTTTCAAGGAAAAAAAAACAGGCTAGCCATGGTGGCACACACCTCTAATCCCAGCACTAGGAAAGCTGAGACAGGAGGATTGCTGTGAGTTCAAGGCCAGCCTGGGTTAAATAGTGAGTTCAAGGTCATCCTGAACTACATAGTGTGACCCGGTCTCAAAAAAGCAAAAGAAACTTTAAAGACTTTAATGAAGTTTCTATTACACATAGAAGTCTGTTGACGATTATAATCTGATGGCTACAGCCATGGTGCTGTGACTATTCACTGACAGTCTTTTGCAAGCAGAAACAAAGAAGGTGCAGTTGCTGATATGATTCAACTAAGTTTTATTTCCTTATCCTCTGAAATCTTTCTTTAGTTAAATCTGTCTTTTCTTTATGAACTAGGATGAATTCCTCAAGTCGTCTTAGGAAACTGTGTGGGTAGCTGCAAACTCCTTGACAGCCTCCACACCCTCCCCTGCATACTCCAGGCTCCCACCACCACCACTACACTCCCATCACCAGCAGCTGAGCCTGACCTGCCGTAGAGTGCTGGCTCAGACACCCTCATTTACCTTTCACACACAATGCCCTTCACCAGCAAGCCCCTTCCTCCTTGTAGTGGATTGACAATTGGTGGTCAACTTGTAACACCCAGGTGAACTGAGAAAGCATGGTGCTGGGTGTGGGAGGCCCACCTGAGGACTGTTGCCAGCGGCATAAGAGGCAGACTTGGAGAAGAAGAAGTTAGGCTATTGGGAGCTGGTAGAAGCTACTGGGAGCCTGTTGGAAGCTGAGAAAAGCTGAAAGGGGCTGTTGGTTCTCTTGGAGGACCTTGTCATGCTGGCTTTCCTGATGAATTCAGCTGTTTTCATCCTCCAAGTATCTCAGGACCTTGCTGGCACTGAGAATAGCTTCAGTTCACTTTGGGAGAGCTCTGCTCGTCACTCTGTGTATCACTTCTGCTCCTCACTGTGAGTATCACTTCCTGGCTCTAGAGGGGAAGAAGATGCACAGCTTAGTCTCCTAGAGAAGCTTGTCACGTTGGCTTTCCTGATGGGAACTCAGCTTTCCTGATCATCGGAGGAGCTTGGGACCTCACTGTTGCTGAGCATGGCTGTGGTGCTTTTGAGGGGAACTCTGGTTCTTTGCTCGTTGCTTCCTGGCTCCACTGTAGATCCTTCAGCCTGCTAGCACAGATCCTTCATCCCACTGGCACAGACTTTCTAGATTCCACCCCTGACCTTTGGGTCCTCCCAGTGCAGATCCGTGAAACAGGGCTGCATGAGACATTGTCATGGACTCTGGGCCTCCAGCTGGATTTGTTGGGGGCATTGTTATGGGCCCTAGGTCTCCGCCTAACAAAAGGGGAAACTGAGCCCCTCAGAGGAGCATGACTCACAGGGGTCATAAAGATAAGAAAAATTAGGGATGGATGTGAATAGATGCTGTGACACAGAACCTGCTTCTAACCATGATGTGGTACCACGAGCCGTGATACACACACTTCATCAGTATCCATTGAATTAATTCCTAAGGATGGAGTGGTCAACAGGAAGCAAAATGGAGGGAAGTGAAGAGTCAGAGAATAGAAAACAGTGTTGGGATTTGATCCGCTTGGATTGTCTTTACACATGAGCAGTCAGCTCCTGTCCCAGCTCCTGCCACCTTGTTTGCGTGCAGGAAGATGACCCCATACCCTCCTCTCCCAGGCTCCTTCTCTGTACCCCACTGCCGCACATGAATGACAAAGGAGGCCATGAGAGCTGCAGCTCCTCAGAGCAACTGAGGCAGTGATATTCTCAGCCTTAAAAAGACTTCACTGAGAAGAAGGGTTGAAGAGAGAAACCAAAAACTCTGGGTTTATAATTTTGAACGGGGGCTGGGGGTGGGGCAGCTTTCATTGGCTGCAGCCACCACATCAAAAGTAAGTAAAACATGAGAACTTTGAACCACATGAAGAAAGAGCACGCCAACCTCAGCGAGGCTCTTAACACTTAAGAAGCTCCTCAGCAGAACGAAGCCTTCCAGATGAAAAACAAGCACCGTTGTTCTTGACAGTCTAAATCACTTCAAAAGAGACTCACAAGCCCCCCAAAAAGATAAAGCCCAGCGTAGACATGTACCCCGCCCCACTTCCTTGCTGGCTTCTCCCGCTGCACCGTGCCAGAACGCTCCACTACGTAGCAGAGGGCCAGGGGAGGGAGCAGCGGCCCTCTGGGCACTGCAGCCATCCGCACACTGCGGGACCCAGGCCCAGATGAGCAGGGAGGTGGCACAGTGCTTAACGTCTGTGTGCCGAGCCAGCTGCACCACTGAGGTCAGCCACACTCTCGGCTCCAGCAGCTACAGATTTCTGACTCAGATCTCAGCAAGAGGCACTGACATCTATTACCCCAGAAGAGATTTGATACAAGGCCTAATGGATTTTCTGTGTGTTCGTTTCTGACCATGGAGAGACCTCCCATGGAGACTAAATATGTCTGTGAGAAGGGTCACTGCCCTTTGCAGGGAAAATGTGATCCCAGCACAATCCTCTTGCTGGTGCCAGAAAGCTAAAGAAAAGCATGAGAAGCAAGCCAATGCAGCGGACAACAAGCTCAACCCATTCGGTTAGCTGTAAGGGTCTCGAGCCACAGAGCAGCAGTGCAAATGGGAGAGCGTTTCCAAGTCACTTACTCTTGACGTTCAAGAATGTTTTGGTGCTTGCTTTTAGTGGTGGGTGTGCCTGGCATTTCTATAATTCACAACACATGGGGCCCCAGTGTGAGAACTCAGATCAGTAGGAGGTGGAGAACCACCCAGTTTCCTATCCACTCCTGACCAGTTCACCCCTGACTCGAATTGGAAGTGATGGCTGGTATTCCAGCTGATAAAAGCAGCCTCTTGGAAGGAGCAATCCTCTTGGAGTCAGAGAACTCCTGCCCTCTCCTGTAGGAGGAACAGGAGCAAGGGGACAACTGGACTCATTCCCTCCTAGGGTTGAGCCAGGACAAGAGAAGTGGTAGCTGAGGCCTGGAGGAGCTCGCTAGGTCCCTAAGGTACCCCACACCAAGTAAGTCCACAGAGGGAAAGCAAGAGGCCGCGTCTGCTTTCTGCAGAGGCTGTGCTATGGGCAAAAGGGACAGTATGGTCAGGCACCCCGAAATGCCTGGGAGGCCAGACAGGAGGGGCCCCTCTACTACACATGGGCTCCACTCCATGTTGTTAGACAGGGTGAGGAAGGCACTTTCCACATCTCTTCAAGTGGGTGGGAGGAAGCATGCAGAAGCAAAATGTGCACTTGCAAATCATTCTTCTCACCGCCAGCAAGTTCAGGGTAGACAGGGTGGGCCAAAGCCTCAAATGACAAATATGTACGTGCTGTGTACACAGGGTAGGGAGATTACAGTTAAAAGGGAAAAGAAATACAATGGCAAACATTCACACAAACACACAAAAGTGCACACAAATAAGCTACCTCTCTTCCTTTAGATAGTCTCCCAAGACCAGCCCCTATATGGCCTGCAGAATAGGGCAAATTCACATGCCCACAGTAAATTAGAAATAGAAGGAAAGAGAGAGATGGTACTCACATACATTTTATGTATAATAAACACAGTGTGACCTGTATATGCCAGTTTAACCAGGACAAGCATCTTATCCCAGTGAAGACTGATGAGGCATTGTGCCCTTTACATTTTTAAAATTATAATGAGAGAAAATGAGACGTGTAGTGACAAACCTCCTTAGCCCCCAAAATGACAATCTTACCTTGCAACCAATTCTGGTTCATTTTTTTTTTCAATTTGTCTCTGAAATTGAAATTCTTAGGATCTATGACCTGGAAGCATGGTGTGATTTCTTTCTAAATTTCAAGCATCCTGGATGACATGTGGATCTTCATTAAACAGTTTCAACTCCTGACGCTCAACACTAAACAGGTTACCAGGAAGGCTGACGTTCAGAATATATCATGTGCTGGCGTCATCCCAGATTCTTTCCTCTAACTTGGGTCATTAAACTCAAAATACTTTTTTACATGGCAGATAGGAGTTAAGACAACATTTTTTTCAAAAGAGAAGCAGAAGCTTAGTAACTTGAACATAAACCACATGGTGGTGAAGGCAAGATTCAGCTAAGGCCATCTGACTCAGAAGCCCTCTGGGTTTCCTGTTCTACCGTCTCAGCTATTATGGAGAGTTTCAGAGCACCAGGCCTGACAGAGACCTTGGCTGTCACCCCCCACGCCCCATCGCTGCCACCACAACCCCAGCTTCTGACTGTGCGGAGAAGAGTGAGCCACTGTGACCTTAAGTGACTTGCCCAAGGCCTGCTCGGTAAATTTGGCAGTGGAGCCAGGACTGCCTCTCAGTTGCTCAGCTCCTGGCCCTGTGCTCTCTGTCTGCTCTCTTGCCTTTCAGGTTCCTCTCTGCAACCGTGTTGCTCCCACACGGGACCATGATGGGAAGAAAGAGCCACCCTCAGCACCAGCCCCGACCTCGCTGAGAACAATGGACACCTACCCAGAGCCTGCCTGTTCACGATGCAGCCCCCACATGGAGGAAGAGGCTCACACACTTCAGCGGCCCCGGGAACTAAGCAGCTCCCTGGCAATGACCTCCACAGCAGCTCATGCTGTGCCCCCAGGGGCGAGGGGCCCAGTGACAAAAGGACATTGTGCATGAGCAAGGGAGGGAGAGAGTGTGGTGAGGAATGTGCCGGCAAACCCTTCCACCCCTGCTCGCCTCACCCTGCTGTCCCATGGCAAAGCAAGGAACCTCCTTGAGAAGCTGAAAACCCACAGCAGAAGATAGCAGACTGGAGAGCTTCATTTTGCCGTGTGTCTCCTAATATAATGCCCCCGGGTGTGTGTACCCCGCCTTAGGTCATTCCCATTAATTTCCCTTAAATGGGTACATTTAAAAAGTCCAATAACATTTTTCTGAAAGAACTCTCACTCCCACTCCAATCCCCCAACCCCGTTTTTTTAGAAGAGGAAAAAAATCATTTGTTTCCAAAAGGGGGCCCTGCAAAAGAAGTGGCGGCAGCAGCAGAACCCAGTTTAATAGCGTCTTCTCTCTGCTGAATTGTGTCTTCATTTTACACTGTGGCTTTATTCTCTGCCTCTTTGACACAGCCAGCTGCCTTCACATTCCAGCTCAGAAACAGGCTGGCTTCAGGCTGTAACAGGCACCGGCTTCCAAGCCCCTTCTCTGGATGACTCACATTAGCCTGTGTGAGCCTGCAAGCTCCTCTTGGCCGCTCTGAGACCTCTGTAAAGGGCATTTGCGCATGCCAAGCACCAAGTACCTACACAGTGTCCTACCTGAGTGCCCTGCCTGACCAGGGGATGGAATAACTAATTTCACCGTGGAGTGTCTGGTTCCTATCTAGCTCAGGTTCATCCTGTTATCAACTCAGCCGATGAGGAAGTGACATCATGCACTCAAGCCCTCCTTTGAAGTCGGAGGTACATACCAAAGCATCGTAGGCAGCATTCACTAGAGGCAGGAAGCATCGTGCTTACACCGTCTGTTAAACTATTTAAAAAAATACGTAGGCTGGGCCAGCAGTTTCACCATTGTTTGTTTACATGGTGAAAAAGGCCTTTGTGAATTCTGTTCCTAGCCTGGAACGTTACAAAAGGAGTGGAGAGGAGGTCCCCCAAGTGTCTAGAGATTTAAATCCTTTCGTACGGAACACAAATACTCAGCAGAGAAAAATGCTTTACTGAGTGGGCTTCCGTGTAGCCAGTGAATTAAAGCTGTTTCACTCTAGTCACCTGGGTTTCTTAGCCTGAGTCTCCCAAGCCCCCAGCCTGTTTACAGGCTCCTCTCCACCCCCATGTAGGAGGGCTTTATAAACTGCTTATCTTGGGTCTTTCCTGGTGACTGACAGCTCTGGGAACTCTCCTTGCCGGTCTGAACGGCATGCAAAATCATTTTACTTTTAAGACAAAAGACATTAGCTTCCTGTAGCTTTCTTCTCCATCTCTGCCCCTCTTCCCTCTCCACCCTTCTTTCCTCCGCTCCTTTTCCTCCAACCCCAGGCACTAAATAAAATGCTTGAAAATGAAGGCCACAGCTGCCCTTTCTTCCCATTCAAACAATCAAGAATGATGGTGAATTTAATATATTTGATTAGAGGAACTCCAATTTGGAGCACTTGAATCAGCTGCCTTTGTCTTCGGCTCCCCATGGCCCGATTTCAGCGGAATGTCCTCTCCTGTCCACTGCCAGCTCACTCGGGCTGGGAGAACGTTCAGCTTCTGCAAACATCGGCTTGGCACAGGCAGAAACAGGGCATTTGTGCTGCAGAAGATGCCAGGCCCACTTCTTCCTAATCAGAGGGCATGCCACTTCATTAAGTCACGGCCACTTACTGCTGACCCTTAGAGCCAGAGCCCTGGGAGACCTGTGGGTCTTCTTTTGCAATGTTAATTTTTCAGGGATTTTATTACTTTCCTTCGTTGAAACCCAGGCCTGAATCTTGTAAAAACAAAATAAGAGATTCTGATACTCAACCTGCACACCTGAAATTCAGAGAATAATCGTCACATTTACATATGGGGTCTGTTTCATCCAGAAAACAAATAGAAATCTAATGGAAAAGAAGAAAACGTGTCATCATTTTACCCACAAAGTGTTATTAAACCACTGAATTGCTGAATAGTGGCCAGGCAACCTCTATCTTGCAGAATGTTTGAAAAAGAATAGATCCCACAGAGGGTGTTTGAGGCAGGGAGAATGTGGCTGATTTGCACTTAAAGTTTATAGAGATTTTTAGAAGGTCTTTCATTATATATTCTAAATAAATGTCTGCTCCATGAGGAAGTACAAGAATGAATTAAGGGTGAGAGCTTAAATTGCTATCAAAGCCGTATAAGAAGACTACAAAATTCATAGGGAATACTTTGAGTGTAATTCTCTCCTACCATTGCAAAGTGAGATTGCACAGGGATGGACAAGGTCTCAAAGACTGCTAAACTCATTTTCTATGCTTTCATGAAGAAAAAGTCTCACATCTCCTGGTATCCACCCCGTGTCCCCTGCCTCACTGAGCCCCGGCCCAATGCCTTCTCCACCCAGCTCTGTGGTTGGAAACCAAAGCCCAGGGACCATGGCCAAGTTAGAAATAACATCCAGGTTTCTAGGACCCAGTATCCATGGCTAGTCTGTGAGGCGGCCTGTCAGCAGCGTTGGCAAGGACACAGAGGGCTGCACTCAGCTCAGGAAGAGGGTACCAGGATGAAGAGCCCCCTGTGCTTCCCAGGGCTGGCAGCAGGCATCACACCGGGGCAGGCGGCTGGGGATGGCCGGAAAGCACCGCACTCAGAGGCCAGTGTGTGGCGCATTGGCTTGGGAGGCCGGGTGCGCTGCGCCCAGTCCTCTGAGGAGACCTGGCGCTGCAGCGGACGCACAACCAGGGACTGGGACAGGCAGAAAGAGCACCACCTTCCAGAAGGGCCAACTTCCCAGGAGTAGGGGCAGCTGCCAGGTCCAGGAGACTTGAGCCAGTCAGAGTGAGAGCTCTCACTGCTCCTCAGCTAGATGAATAAGGTAACTTTGGTTGCAAAATCACAACAAAGGGCTGGCCTCATTTTCCTTCCTTTCCAGTGTGAAAATCAACTTTGAAGATTCCTTTTGTATAAGAATTAATATGAAAGGAATTTTGTGTCCTATTATGGCATTGTGTTATAATAATGGAATGCTCTCTCCGCCCAGTCTGGCTTACTGTCCCCGGACCTTGCCAGCGATTATTCAGTTCAGTTCCACAGTGTGTGAGTGTTGCAGTGGGGACAGTCTCTGGGATGGAAAGAAAGAAGCTGTAAATGCTTCAAGCTGGAGACAGTGCAGCGAGGCCCGAGCGCCTAACCACCCATCTGTACTCACAGGCAGACACACGCAACCACAGGCGCCTTGCTCGGGCAATTTTACTCTTTCTGAAAGTGGGCACAGCCTGCATGGAGGCTGAGTACATGAACAACCGCAGCTGGATGAAGGGCTTATTGTCCTTGATGCAACACACAATGGGTTCCAGAGAAGGAAAACAAAATGTCCTTTAGACATTGTGCTGCATTCTGTGCGGACAGAGAGAGACCCAGGCCAAGAGCTTTGCTTGACAAACCGTAACACAGGTCCTAAAGTTCCTCCCGAAGTTCCCAGTTCAGAGCGTTCTGAATGACCAAGGGGAAAAAAAGGTTTGTTTTGAAGCCTTCGAGCATCTGAAGGATTCTTAAGGAAGAAAGGAGAGAAATGAACTTGGGCTGCAAGACAAGGGCTTCAGGTTAGACTTGAAAAGGCTTCCAGACAGAGGAATGCTGGGTGCTGGAATGTGGCACTGGAAGAGGGTGCAAGCCTCGCTGAGGCTGGAACGTGTCTGGGTGTTTGATGTGCGGGAGGGGTGGAGCCTTCGGTTCCGCAGAAGCCTCTGTCCAGTTAAGTAGTGATAGTGGCGTTTTGTTTGTGTTGAAATTCTGTTATTGGGCTCCCTTCATCACATCTTTGGCTCAGAATCACCCTATTTGCAGGGAGAGCACGGCTCTCCACTTCCTCTCGATGGCTTCGCATCTCCCTAGGCTCTCTATGGCCACTGAAGCTGTGTCTGGCTGAGTTAGTTGAATTGTGTGTGTGTGTGTGTGTGTGTGTGTGTGTGTGTGTGTGTGTGCTTTCTTCTTTCTCAGGAGAGCTCGTTCAATCGCCTGGGTGCTTCTGCAGCCAGCCATCCACCTTCACACAAACCCAGGAAGCTCTCAGATCCAGGAGGAAGTCATCATAGATCTCCGTGGCTGAAATGGTCTGTGTCTGTGGGATGTGGAAGAGGAAGGCTCCTCCTCTGAGTTCACAGAGGGCGTGAGGTCTGGTGGGATGCACTGAGGCTAATGGCTGTGGGGGGGGGATGGTTACTTCTTGAAAACAAGGTGTCTCACATTTCCTTGTACTAGCAACTCATCCAGATCTGTTCTAGGCAGCGACTGTGCCCGTGTTTTGCTGCCAGCTCCCTGCATTCCCTCCAGACCCCCAAATCCCAGCCCAGGCATCCTGCTGAGTGACTGGGAAAAAAGCCATCTTGGATCTCTGACTTCTGTCCCTTGGATGGCCAGTTCCCTCTTTCTTCTCAATACCAACACTACTACCAAATACTCAACTTCTCAGAGGCAGAGAACTAGCCCACCAGTGACCACACATACTCCTGCCTTTCCTTAGGGCCGATGTCCACAATATGTCCATTATGTTTACAGATAGGAGAGTTCTTTCAATGCACGAATATACATTACATGTATATGGAATATACAGAGATGTGTAATATATATGCAGTAATATTATATATATAGTTTTATATTATTGACAGTGTTATATATGATAAAGAGGACTTATCTAGGTTAATTATCTGAATTAGTAATTGCTAGTGTTGAATTAAGTCCAACAGTTGTCCCCCACTAACCACTGGGCATATGTTTTAGGATCCTCAATTGATGTCCAAAACCTCACAGAGTACCAAACTCTATATATTACTGTTTTTCCCTACACATACTACCTATCATAAAGTTTAATTCATAAAGTAGGCACAGTAAGAGTTTAGCAACAATAACTAATAATAAAATAGAGCAATTACAACCAAAGACCATAATAAACATCTTTTCAAATATATGAGTTATTTATTGCTGGAATTTTCTGTTTTGTATGTTCAGACCAAAATTGGCTGCAGGTAATTTTAGAAAGTAGAACCATGGATAAGGGGGAGTGTGGTTGCCATGTACAAATGGAATACAAAACTAATGTATATGATTATTTATACTGAAAATATTCAAACCTGGCACTGAAAAGTATGTTTCAAAGTGTGACTTTACCTGACTGTCAGAGCAGTGCCACAAAGTCACACCTCTGAGACTCTGATGGCCTTGGCCTCCAGATCTGCTGAGGACCCACAACCCCTCACAGAGGTCAGTAGAGTGCTACGGGTCAAGAGAGAACATGCACAAGGGCATTCCTCCAGTTGTAGAGTCTAAGTGTATCCAGGATGTGTTCCTTTCCTTTTCCTGTTTGTTTGTTTGCTTTTGTTTTTGTTTTGTTTTGGGTTTTTTTTGCCATGCTGATGATTGAAGCCAGGGTCTTCTCACTGACCTATATTCCCAGGTCTTATTTTATTTTTTATTTTATTTTATTTTATTTTATTTCATTTCATTTTATTTTATTTTATTTTTGAGACCATGGTTTGATAAATTGCCAAGTCACCCATGCTAGGCTTGAACTGGCAATCCTCCTGCCTCAGTTTCCCAGAGTGCTGAGATTACAGGCACGTACCACCATGCCTAGCTCTAGGACAACTTCTGGTGTTCTGGAGAAGGTAGACATGAGCCCAGATACCTTCGCTCTAGCTGGCATCAGCCACTCCCCCAGGATGGATCATCCAAAATGACACTAGATGGGTATGTTAGTCAGCTTTCTGTTACTGTAACCAATACTTGAGATAACCAACTTATAAAAAGAAACGGTTTTATTTGCTCACAGTTTCAGAGTTTCCAATCCATGTCCAGGTGGACCCATTGCTTTTAGTTCTCTGGTGGGGGTGCTGGATAGCAGCGGCAAGGAGCACATGGCAGAGCAAAGCCACTCAGCCCATGGTTGGGAAGTGAAAGAGAGTGGATAGGGCTCCACTCCTACTATCTCTTTCAAGGCTGTGCCTCCAAGGACCCAAAGACTTCACTTGGTCCCACCTCTTAAAGTTTCCATCACCTCCCAATTGTGCCAAGCAGGGAGCCAAGCCTTTACTACACAGACCTTCGAGAGACATTTAAGATGCAAACTGCAGCAGTGCATTTCAGCCTAATGCCCTAACCTCAGGGAAATGTGAATTAAAAATAAGTCACAGATGGTGGACTTCTTGAGCTCAGAAACAGTGTCTTACTCAACTAAGTATCTTTATTGCATGTCAAATTCTCTTTTCATAGTACTTAATAAATGCTAACTGCTGAATCAATGCCTGAATAAATTTTTCCAGGCGTCAAACATCAGAAAGCCATCAAGGAATTCCAAGAAGGCAAAGAAAAACCAGGTGGTATGCTAGTGTTGCCAGTAAGAAGATGATTTTAAGGGATCATGAGTAATTAGGATTTGGTCCCGAAGATTTGGAGCAAATGCAGGGAAGAAGTGTGTTACGAGTTTGCCTAAAATGCCCAGTGCCCATATTGCCAGATGGGCATGATGAGTAAGGCTGAGCCAGCCACTGCCTAGGGTGATGAGACCCCAGGACATGCAATAGATTATACCTAGGTTCATAAGCAGCTCATAGAACATGACCTCCGACACTTCCATTCATAATTGTATTCCCTTGAGATAAAGGGAATTCTTCAGGAGCTAAAACTACACAGTGAGCTCTGTGCCTCTGTGGGATGGGGAGCACGTATGTGTCCCATAAAACCATGCATATATCCATGGATACTGGCACAGGCCCCCAGACACCTGTGAGAGATAAATGGATCAATGATTACCATAGCGCCCATCTCTCTGTAATGTGTCTAATAATTTGATTGACTATAGATGTACACAATAATAGTGAGACAGATGGAAAGAAATAGGTGGGTGAAGAGAAAGCAAAGGAAGGACCTACTTAGATTTACAGATTATTATGAGTGTTAAGAAACTGATGGTCTACTTAATACCTAGGGTATACTTAACATATGTTAAACGTATGTGGATCTTTCTTCTTGTGATTTTCTTCCAAAATCAGATGAATATATTTGGAGCAACTATCATATCTACAGAAATTTAAAAGGCCACAGAAATGAACACAAATTTTTAAATTATTTTTTATTTTATTTTAAAGAGAATGAAAAAGAACAATAGCAAAATGCCAACAACACAGACCAAAACAAAACAAAAAATATAAGAATGATACAGGGTTTCAGAATAAAATGATAGGGATTAGCAGTGGCTGTTATATTACATATTTTTATCTTCAGTGAAGTTGCTCAGATTACCAGATGCAAGAATGTAAGATTGATCAAACCATAAAAGAGAATAAAAAATAAAAATAAAAAGATAAAAAATTGTAGACAATACAGAGTTTTACCAAACAAGATGACAGAAATTCAACAATGGGTTGTCATATTGAGTATAAATTTTTTAATGTTTAAAAATATACCTGACCTATTACTACAGCACACTGAACCCTCTCACATTTGAAAGGCAACAATGTCTTCACTGGCTTTTGGATGGCAGGACTGGAAAAGCAACCAGCCTCCACATTTGTAGGAAAAACCAGGGAACAGCTTTCATAAGGGAAAAAGCACGAGGCCAAGGGAGAAGAGGAGGAAAGATCTCAAAGAGCACTGTGTCTCCAGGGAACACCCGAGTTTACCACCATCCCATCGGACAAATTCGCTAAGGATATGCCTACAGCGCACTGGTTGCCTCCACCTTGTGTCAGCCCAGCATGCAGTCATCTAAATGATATTAAACAATGTGAGGGCACACATTATGCACTTACTGTAATAGCAGAACAGTTGAGCAAGTGCTGCTAGAGGAGGCAGGGGAGCGAGCATCAAGGGTGCCTTGGGTGCATGCGCACATGCCTATCAAGACATAGTGCCGGCTGTCCAGAGATTACAGTGAGGAAATCAGTATACTAGGAGATTAAGCAATGAAAGTTTCCTGGAGGGACCTATTTTTAGGTCCAGCACCAACAGTGAAATCTAACATAGACAATAGGTTGGATGATAATGATGGGTCCATGTAGGTTTGATTGTCACAGAGGTGCCGCTGCAGTGCAGAATCTCAATGATGAATGAGGTAGTGTAGGAGGGGAAAGGAAATGTGGTCTATCTCTGCACCCTGTGCTCAGTTTGACTGTCAACCTAAAGCTGCTCTAAAAAATAAAGTCAGTCAATACTTTCAGAAGTGAGGGGCAGAGGGAAAGGACTGGATTATAGTACCTGTGATAAATGTGATGATCCTACTTATCAATCTGCTTCATCACAATCAAGAGCTAAAAGCATGCAGCATCAAATATTCCAGTTTAAACTCTGAGTCAAATACCCCAACCTTCACTCCAAAGGAAAGGACTCCATAATTTTTCCTGTTTATAAATTTCCAGGTTTCAAAATCTTATATTTTTGAACATCAAACATGGACGAATAGTTGGCTTTTTCATTTTCATCATTGTTCTTAAATCTGTAATATCTTATTGCTGCTATAAACAAATTACTATGATCTTAGTGGCTAAAACACCCATTTAGTATTTTAACATTGTGTGAATCAGAAGTCTGATATTGGTCTCTGCCAACTAGTCAAGGGCCTGAAGAGAGCCCATCCTGAAGGGCCCAGAAGAGAGCCCATTCCTACTCATTCAGGTGACTAGAATTCCTTGCAGGACCAACGTCCCCATTTTCTTCCTGACTCTAAACTTAAAACCATTCTCAGCATCTCAGCTACCATATTCCCTGACCTACAGCCCTCTCCTTCCACCTCCAGAGCTAGAAATCCCAGCTGGAGTCATCACATCATATTACATATCCACTTTTCCTGCATCCTCTTTTAATAGAAAGGATCAGGCCTGGGATATAACTCAGAGGCACAGCAACTGCCTGGCAAGCACAAAGTCCTGAGTTCAATTCCTGGTACCAAAAAGATAATAAAAATTTTTTTTAAAATGAATTGTAAGGACCTGTGTGGTGACAGTGAGTCATCCATATAATCAGGACATTCCCCTCATCTCAAGGTTAGGACCCTTAGTTACAACTACACAGTGTCTTGCCATATGTCCCTGGCACAGCTTTAGGGAAGAGCATTATCCTGCCTACCACACTGTCATGAATACATTAATAATTGGTTCTGTATCTATGATGTTTCTGAAATTACTTCCACTAAGATCATCTTGTATACCTATATGCTTAATCTATCCTCATCCTTATGTGACCATTCTTCAGTGCTCAACATTGAAATGACCTCATTTTTGAAGCATGTGGCTTCTGTTTGTTGTTATACTGCCTACTGATTGCCTCCTATCCCACAGACCGTTCCTTATAGAATCCGGAATTAATTTTCCCTGATTTTTTTCTCCTTTCTCTGCATGGTATGGCTTCACCTGCATCTCTCAGCTCTTTGTCTAGCTCTCTTGGACCAGGATTCTGAATTGCGTCTGCTTTCTGACCACCACATAGATGACCTACAGGCTCCCTTCCGCTCCGGACCTCATCACAGCAGCCCCAAACCGCGCACTCCAGCGCCTGGTCCTCATGAGTCATTCTCTCCTCCTCCCTCTGCCTCTGCCTCTGCCTCACATCCCCAGCCCAGACCATCACACCCTGTCTCTCTTACCCCTTGAGTATACCTTGAATTTGTTCTCTCCTCCCTCTATCTGTGCTGCCACTGGTAATGCCCAATATTAGTCCCTGGGTTATGGCAGCAGTATCCTCTCCTTGTGTCCTATCCACTCACTCCAAGATACTCTTCTTGTTGTCATCAGACACAGATGTGATCCTGACATCACTCTGTTTAAAAACACTGGTTGCTGCCCATGCTTAATAGCATCAAGTCTAGCCCACACAATACTACACACACACAGAGACACACACACACACACACACACATTTTCCCACTAGCCTCTAAGCAGTGGCTAAAATCATCAGCTACTCTTGTCCCACGTGCTATTCACATGCACGCAGTGGTCTGCAGGCCAGCACACCAGTATCTCCTGAGAGCATGTTCGAAATACAAATCTCGGGTCCTACCCAGATCTATTTAATAAGACTCTACATTTTAATGAGATTTCTATTCAAATTCAATGCACATTAAAGTTGGAGACACACTGCTCCAGAGCCATGCTCTTTGGAGTGAGACGTGTAAGGCAACCGTCTGAGCACAAAAACAACTTATTAGAAATTCTTTATTTTTACGTGTACTCTTCTTTATTTTAGCTTGGATTTTTGCACATATTTTATGATCACTGTCCATTTTAACAAACCACTGAGATCTTTCTTGCCCCTAAGATTTTTCCTGCATTATTTCTTTTCCCTTTCATTTCTTTTCCCTCTCTCCACTACCTGAGACTATTTTGTGTACCCTTCAGCATCATCTCCACAAAAGCCCCCCACATCCTCTCACACATACCGTCAGCCCTACCTCCACCCTCTTGTAGACATTCTTATTGCTTTCTTTCTTTTGCTTGTCATCTGCCCTATGAGACTGTGAGTTCCTCAAGAATGAGAACTGTGCTATTTCTAACAGTGTGTCCCCAGTGACATTTTCCTAGCTAATCACATGCATATCTAACTTCAAAAGACTCTGTTACATCTTTAATATTTTTCTATTTTTCAAGTCTCTATTTGAAATGAAAGAGATTGTTTCCTGGTTTTTCACATGATCCCATGGCTCAGACTTGGGATCATTTCTAGTCGGTGACACATCCGCTAGACAGACAGCTGAAAGTAGACACGATTTGATCCTCAGCCACCTGAAACCAGTCTGGAGCATTACAGACCATACCTTCTCCTTGTTCCACTCCATGTCTCTTTGATGCAAATTCATTCTATAAGGAAGACAGAGAAAAGGACATCTAGACCCACCAGTTAGCATCTTTTGCTACATACTTCAAGGCCACAACCATGCCACCATGGACACCTGTATGAGCAGTTTTCCTTCCAAAGAAAATCACCCTGTTTTCTATCTAGATCAGCGTAACTAATACTAATCCTGATGCTAATCCTAACTTGTAAACTAAAAATAGTATAGGCTGACATCCAAGAATGAAATGGCAACTAGCAAATTTTTCACATGGGCATATTTCTCTAAACCTTTTATAATGAAATTAGCTTAATACAAGGAGACATATCGTTGGACTAAATCCATCTCTTATGCAAACTTGAGAAAATAGTACCGTTCTAACCTACATCACAAGGTCCACAGGAAGTACTACTGAGAGAATACATGTCAGAAGATTATACAATTTAAGATTTTTAAAAATGTATAATGTTCTCATTAATTTTTTTAATGACTTCTTAGATTTCATTTGTTCAGATGAACATTTGCAAATCTTCTACTGTTTGGTAAATGTTTCTTTTTGCTATCCTCCTGTTTCACCCTCTTTCTTAAATCAAAGGGATTTATACATCCCTTCAAATTAAATAGCAATTCAGTACTGTGCACAGGGGAACTGCTTACAGAATATATCCATGCACTTCACTTATACATTTTAACCAGGACTTGAATTAGTCATACACTTTTTCCCTCCCTGACATAGTATGCACTTGGCACTATATAGAATTAGACTTAAAGCCAGAAGGTTGACATCATTTTCTATTGTTCTGATACTCTCTGCCCTCTATGCCAAAGAGAGTGGGTGTGCACTGGCCCGGGTGGAGAGGTGGGCAGGCAGAGGCTGGGAAAAGGAGCAAAACCATGACAGTTTAGAGTGCTGCTTCTCACTTGGGCCTCAGTGAAGTCCACTTTGTGGCTGTCTTCCTGTAACTACTTAGAACAGTAGAAAGGATGATGGATCCATTCAAAATTGAATTCCACAACCTGCGTCAGGCTCTATTACCTAAAGTTGTTAATTAATATAAGTAATTAGAGTAAGGATGTACCTCAGTTGGAGAGCATGTGCTTGGCATGAGCAAAATTTGGGGTTCAATTCCCAGTGCCTAAATAAAGAAGTAGAACACTTATTTTACATTTATCGAAATAATTTCAATTCTCAAAGTCATTTTTCTTATCTACCAAATTAGGCAAATGATACCTGCTTTGCATATGTGAGCATCAGTGCAGAGGATTTACATATATGCACTTTGAGCAATAAAATTTGAAAAGTAATAAAATAATTAAAATAAGAAATTCACAGGAGACAGGAAAATGGCACCTACACAGTGAGGGGCTATGACACCAAAAATAGCTATCAATTTAGGATCAAAAAAACATCAAGAAAGTTTTCTCTGAGCGCTTGACCTTTGAGCAAGGCCATAAAGAAGCTGAGAAATGGGTAGGCAGAGATGAGCAGGGAAGGGATTCCCACAAGGAGTAACAAAGGTGGAAAGACAGGTCCTCGGGAAGCAAAAAGCAAGAACTACTTGTTCTTGCTGCGCATTGTCCTGGGCAGTGGGTCTGTTACTGTGTTGGTTTGGGGTTTATTTTGCAAGGAGAACAATATAATACAGGACACTTACTTCATATGATTATTTATAATAGTCACCCAAAGAATAGTATACAAAAGAGTGCAGGGAATCTGTCCACACACTAAGATCAAGGAATCCAGCTGAGGGCCTGGATCCCACAACAATGTCCTACATAAGCTGAGCTGAATACCCAGAGCTCATAACCGTGCCTCCCATGAATCCAACTGGGGGCCCAGAGCCCATGACAACGTCTCATGCAGGCCTGTTTCATATATCTGCTGGGAAGGCCCAAAGGTCAGTGGTGGAATCTACAAAGTCTGTGCCAGTAGGAAGAAGGATCTGTGCTAGCAGGCTGAGGGATCTGCACTGGAGCCAGATGCTGGAAGTGATGCTCAGAAGAACCAGAACTCCTCCAAAAGGTACCACAGCCATCCTCGACAACACTGAGGTCCTGAGCTCCTCCAATGATCAGGATGGCTGAGTTCCCATCAGGGAAGCCAATGCAGCAAGCTTTTCCAGGAGGCCGGCAGTGCACCATCTTCCCCTCTGGAACCAGGAAGTGATGCTCAAGTGAGGACCAGAGCTCCCCAAAGTGAACCAAAGCCATTCTCAGTGCCAGCAAGGTCCCAAGCACCTCGGAGGATGAAAACAACCAAGTTCATCAGGAAAGCCAGCTCCCCACGGTCTCTCTCAGCTCCCAACAGCCTGCTTCTTCGCCTCCAGGTCTGCCTCTTATGCTGCTGACAACAGTCCTCAGGTGGGCCTCCCACACCCAGCACCACTCACTCAGTTCAGCTGGGGGTTATAAGTTGCCCACCAGTTATCAATCCACTACAGTTACACACAGCAAAGGCGCTTTGTTAGGAATGAAAAATGAATAAATATCACTATGTTTATTTCTGTGTCTTTCTTTGAATTATTCAGATTTACTAAGTTCTAATTTACTTACAGTGATATTTTTCCTAATCTACTTATTTTAACAATGAGCACAGGGGCCCAATGTCTAGGAGAAAACCTTGCACATAGCAACTACTCAACAGATATTACACACAGAACTGAACGGTCTGGCCTCAGTGTGTATTACTTGGTACCATAAACTGACTCCATTTTCCATAAGACTTTTTGTAAGCATAGAGCTGCTAGATAATATTAAAGTCTATCCTGATAGCGGTCGGAAAGGGACCTTTGAAAAGTCCCTTGCTCTCACCAATTGTCCATTTCTTCATTTAGAAAGGTCTACACGCTTGTTAACTCTCTCTCTCTTCAGAAAGTCTCAGAACATTTGATTTGAAAGTTGCCCTAAGGAAACCAAAACAAAATGTGAGGTAAAACATTTTATTTTTCTTGCTTTTTTGTGAATAGAAATTTTCTACCCTGTTAAAGAGAAAGATTAGATTTCATGGGGCAAATGTATATTACACCAAGGGAAAAAAAAAACTGCTGTCACATTTCACAGCTCAAAATCCATGTTCATATACATTGTCTGCACTTATTCAAGCAGTATTTTGTGCCTCACTTTGTAGAGAAGGAGAAAGACTTTGAGAGCCACAGTGGTTTTTTTTCAAGGTCACAGGTATAGGTGTATCAGCAGCAGAGGCAGAATTAGACCTCAAGTTCTTGTGTTGTGCTCTTTACACTGTGAGTTATTGCAACAATCACAAGACACCTTTTAATTAAGGTTAAAGTTGAACTCATCTTTCCTACACTACCCTTAACAACTGTATCAATCAGGGATCATTTGCAGGAAATAGAAATCATGTTGGCTATTTTTAATAGAGATTTTAATGCAAGGAATCTAGTACTTACAAACTTGCTAGAAAGCTAGAAGCTAAGTGGTAGGTGAGCCCTCCAGGCATGACTTCCGGTACTGGTCTCCTGAACTGACCTTTTTTTTTTTTTCCTGTATTTTTTTCCAGTACCAGGAATCGAACTCACAACCTCGTGCTTGCCAGGCAGGCACTGTACCGCTGAACTAAATCCCCAGCCCCTGATCTTTGAAGGAGCTACTTCTCCACCACAGTTAGAAGATGAGGCGGCTCCAGGGAGCACTGAGCTCCAGGAAACAGCTCCAGAGCTCAGCCCCAGAGTTGTTAGGTCCAGAAAGTACCAGCATCCTGCCACAATTTCTTCTGTACCCATCTGAAGCCAGCCACTCAATAGATTCTTGCTACAGAGCAGCACAGTGGCTTGCTTGCCAGTACCAGTACCCGAGCTGCAGAATTCTGGTCTTTGTCACATTTCCTCTTCAAATCTTGCATCTACTTGAGGAAACTGCTTTGCACCCACAACCCTAACTGCAAGGGATTCTGGGAAACACACAGCTGGAATAAAAGTCAAGGCCGACATGGAGTGGGGCAATGATAGCCTTAATACCTGCCCAGAGAAGTAGGGCAGATATTTTCATCAGGCTTTCTTAATTAGAGTCTGACATAAAAACACCAAGGAATGGAAATGTCATACCATAGGATCTAAGAAAGTCAAAATCAATCATGCTACACTGAGATGCTTTGAACTGACTTTGCGTTATGAAGTCAGTTTGTGAACATAAAAATATGCTCTGTCTCTCTAGCCATGTGTTATAGGTGTGCATGTGTGCATGCACACACACACACACACACACACACACACACACACACTGCCAGGTTCCTTTTCCTATTGCTTTAATAGTCTCTCTTATATTTGTCTTTCTGACATTTTCTCTCCAGTAAATCCAAAACACTGTCTTGGATTCTGGCTTTCCCACCTCAATAAAAAAGTATTGGGAAAGTGGAATACACCCAGAAAGGAGCAATTAAAACACGACAGGTCTGGACCTAATGGCATGGGTGTAACGGGTTACAGCATCAGATGATTAACTGGTGGGAGAGACAATGGTCATGTTCATATGTCCAAAGGGCCGTCATTCTGGAAGAGAAGATTCCTTTGCTCTGTGTGGCTCCAAAGGGAGGGACCGGAAAGGGACAGTTGAGCTCAGTATGTCCATTTAGTCTTGCGGCAAACAGAAGCAAGCTACTTAGGCAAGTTCTCCTGCAGAAGGAGATGCCACTTTGAGCCATGTTTGCCATTTGTCATGTTCATCTGCTGCAGACACTGATTTGATTTCCCCCTGGACTTGAAGTCCCACGAGGACATGGATCACTGGTTTTCTTTTCATGTCCCCAGCTCACTCCATGTGGCATGCAATAGATACTCACACGCCATCTTGAAAATATACAGAGATGAACTGAGCCGAACACCACGGGCACATTGGCAGAAGAGGACTGGCCTTCCTGGGCCACTCCAGAGAGTTGGTTCAGAGCATAAGGGAAACTAGTGTGCAAGCTGAGTTTTACAGACACCAAGTGCAGTGTGTCAACAGGAAAACAAGCGCTGTCCACAAGGCAGCACCACGCCTGGTGCAAGCATGGGTTCCAGGTGGGCACTGGCAGGCTGAGAGGGCTCAGGCAGGTGTGGGCACAACTTCTGCAGTGCTTTCTCAGCACCCACGAAGAACAGCAGCAAAGCTGTTTATTTTGGCCAAAGGATAGTAGGAGAATGGTTCTTCTATACAGAGGGGCTTTTGTTTCCAGGTCTTCAAACATTCTCTGCACACTATCTCGCTCGTCCTACCTCTTCCTCAGGGAGAAGCAGGCAGGTGGCTACCGAAGGCACACCAGCCTGCTCTGATAAGTGTGTGCCTAATGACTCCTCCTGGCCAGTGGCCACATGCAGGCAGGAAAGGACTGTCTTTCAACCCCAGTGACATCATGAGATTATATGAAGCTGTATCAGCCTCTTTTCTTTGTTACTGTGATTCACTGGATAATACTGAAATACACATATTACTTATCACAATTAGTAACCTGTGACTCAGGGTTGGACAGAATCCGTGAGACCAAACAGATCTAGGGAACAATCACGCATGTGTTTTTGATCCAGTACAAGCTGTTGAAATGTGCTCACCCCAACCCCCTCCTCCAGCTACTCCTCTCACTGGCTCCACAGAAGGTCAGGACCGTCGTTCCAGTCTGACCGCTACCGAAGCGTGTGGTGCGTGATCTGCTAATCAGCACTCACCTGTCACCTTATTTATAACACCCTGAAACGAAGCTGCCTGTTCCTGCCCTGGTACCACATCTGCCACTCTAGCTCACCCTGCCCTCTTTTGGAACCACCTTTAGCTCTCTACCATCATCAGGGTTAGTGCTAACATCCCACAGCTGCCTGCCACCCCAGCACGTAGCATGCGGCCCCTCTTCCCATCACAGCTCTGACTTAGCGGCCCTGGCTGCACATTCATGGGCTCAGAGCGGAAAGTTGATTCATAGGAAGAGTATTCATACTTTTGATTTCCTGTTTTTAATGAACCTAGTAAAACAAAAGTGCTCTTTAAACACTATAATTGGCCCCAGGTAGGCACGTATAGCATAACAAATGGAAACTGCATGTTGATGAAGGATCCGTCACTTCAGCCCATCTCCAAGTTGAGGTGTCAGGGACTACCCATGCCACGAGGCTGTGCTAGAGCAGCCATGCTTTCTGAGACCAAACCATGCCCACTTTTAGGAGAGGAAGTAAAGAAGGGCTTGTGCAAAGTCAGCAGGTGATAAATGGACCACAAGGCACCAAGGAGCTCCAGCACCTGTGATAGCAGCTGGCTGCTGTCTCTGAACACTGACCTGCTTATCTCTTCCTCGGGGTTTAAAGCAGTGAGAAGAGGGCCTTGCTCACATCTGAAAGTGGGCAGAGGATGGAGATGCAGTTTGCAGTCCCTACTCACACAGGCAGCAACCGCAGCCATCCTGCAGCCCCCACTGCCTATGGAGGCAAGGCAGAGAAGACCAGGGCAATACGCACCGTGCATCATAGCACTGGGTAAACTGATGAGGGAGCTACAGCTACAGGGGATGGGAGCCCTGCCCCACCCACAGGAAAACTAAGGCATCAAGGCCCCATCCGGCCTGTTCTTCAACCAAGCTCTGGCTAAGACATGTAATGGTAGCATCCAGACACTTGTATCTTGCAGTATTCCTCCTTCTTGTTCTGGTCACTCTTGGAGATGTCCTAAATATTCAAATTAATGAGCCCCACACATAGCAGGCACCCAAGGAGTAGTAGATCCCTTATGATATAGCTCTTAAGAACACTGCCTTTGGCTACATTTCCACTGTACTCTTTATTAACTGTGTGGCCTGTGCCAGCTACTTCAACCATCTAAGCTTCTCTGTTTACCTGCTTCACAGAGTTATTGTGACAAATGCACTTAAAGCACATAAGACAAAAGCCAGGCCATAGTACATGCTCAGCTGAAGACTTGAAAAGTGTCTACATTATGAGTGCGTGCAGATTACCCACCTAGGACCGGGCTCACACAACATCACTGCCCAGTTTACTTCTACACGTTAGAACCGGCTGGTCTTTGACTCTCTGCCCCCACACACTAGGATTTCATGTAGCTATTTCTTGCTCTCCTTTGAATTCCCACACTTAGGGACTGGCATCCAGCAGGCATTGAAGAAATGAACGCCCCTTGGTATGCTTGGCATGCAGAATGTTAGCACATAGCTCAAGCCAAGCAGTGACAGGAAGACACAGTCACCCTTTTTATGCCCATCCCAGGCCTTTCTTTCTCTTCGGAACATGCAGTCCTTGACTTGGCTACAGTATTTCTTGACATATGGAATCTATGTAGTCCTAGTCAGAGCCACGGGGTGACATGTGGGAGCCACACAGCCCAGGTGATTCTGAAGCCCATTGAAGAATGAGATCTGCAGGCCCAAGGAACTGGCTCCTGGGTAGTCTTGGGTGCAGCAAGCCGGGCTCAGGCCACAGGCAGCTCTGACACACAGGAGAGAGATTTCCTTTCCAATTTCTACAAGAAGAAGAAAGAAGCAATTTTCGCACCTGCAAGACAAAGGCCACCACCACTGGGTCTCAGCTAATATCATCTGCCTCTAATACCATCTGGATGCTAATACCATCCAGCCACACGGTGGGCCATGTCTTCCAGCACAAGACAATGCAGCACTTCCTTTCTCGTACTCTGTTAGTTCTATTAAACCAGTGAGCCTTGGGAGCCGGGGGCAGCCGGCCTTCACTGTCCCTGCTGTGTGGCAGGTGCTATACTAGGCCCTTGGCCAATGATAAAACATGTCTGCAGGGGATGACTTAGCATCACTTGAATTTAGCCAAACGTAAACTCCATACCCCTCAGGGAGAATTCTTCATTTTTTATCTAAACAGCATAGGAGTTTAAAAACCCACCGATTAATAGCTGCATTATAGGCTGTGTTTCCATTAAAGAGAGGATTTATGCATGTCAGCTAGGGGCACATTTGTGTAAAATGCATTGTGAAAGTCTCACACTCCACCCAGAAGAGTCACTACAGCAACAGTGAGCAGAGACACACTGAGAACGCAGTGTGAATTTCCTAGGCTCTCGTCAAGTTCTTAGTTCACTTTTTCTCTAAAATGTCTTGGCCTACAGCACTGATTTGAGTGGGCCGCCGGCTCTGTGCGACAGGTGAGGGACTGACAACACACGTGGGGAAAGTCAGCCCAGGCTCACACTGCTCCTAGAGATGTCCTGCGAAACATCTGGACAACAGGCCCCTCACATCTGGGAGTGTGCCCAGGGTGCCACGTGGACCCGGGAACAAAAAGCCTATGCAAACGCTTTCAACTGAACTCTTACTCAGGATACAAATAGCTCTTTGGTCTGTGTTCCAAACAGCTCAGCCGAGGGCAGAGGGGCCGGTGCCCAGCAGTTTGGCGCAAATAGTGAGAGCTCAGGATCTGCTTTGAGTGGCCTCTTTAGAGCCGCCTGTGCCCTCAGGAGCCATCCGCCTGATGGATAGGATTGTTACGGCCAGAAGGCCCAGGCTTTGCCTCTTCTCCCAGTGCAGGAGGTGGCACGGAGACCGCGGCTGACCGGAAGGATCTTACCTGAATGAAACTGTATCGCTGGTTTGGCACAAGCTTGGAAGTGGCCAATGACACAGGTAGTTTTGTCGGTGGCCCACTCTCCAAGGGTCCGTGCTCAGGCGAGGAAAGTGCCCGGGGGCTCCTCTGCCCCTTTTTATCAACACATTTTTGAACATTTCATTATCACTTTCAGCAAAGGGCTAGAAAGAAGAAAATGAAACCTTTCAACCCTCCACCAACCAACTCTGAGAAAGTGATTTGAAGGAGGAGATGAAAAGGGCGAGGTGAGCTACAGATTTCATGATCCCGGCTTCCTCTCCCAGAGTTTTTCATGGATAACAATCAGAGTGCGAAGTAAATTTCTTTTTTGCTTCTTCCAAAAAGTGGTTCCCTTAGGCAGCTTCCATGATGTCACAAATCTGGCTCGGGTACCTCTCCTCCATGTTGCTAGAATCCCTGTGTGTGACCTGTAGCACCATGATTATCTACTTGTCTCCTTCCTACCAAGGGGCCAGGAGGGAAAGGATTACATAAAATCTATGACTAGCACCGTGTCTGGAATATTGTTACAAGCAATAAATACTTGTTGGATGAGTGATTAAATAAAGATATTGACTAATATAGAAGCAAATATAGGGCTAAAATACTTCTACATTGTATTCTATCTGGGTCTTTCTTTTAAACACATAATTCCCAGTTGCAAATGTCTATGAGTGATAAATGGGGAACTGAAAGATGTTGTTAGTAATTCACAGGTGCATAAGGCAAGCCAGGGAGGAGCAAAGAAGAGAGATAAGACAGGTGCGAAGTGGAAAGGTGTGCCACATCTTCACCTCTGGGAGTGGTCAGGAACACGTCCCATGGCCCTGCAGCATGCATGGCTTTTTTGCTTTTTCAAAGTGCTTTCATCTGTTTTGTCTTGTTCAGCTCACAATAGCCCTTCGAAGGACAATAAGCCAGTCCTATTATACAATGATAAAGGTAGAGAAACTTTTTTTTTTTTTCTGGTACCAGGAATTGAACTCAGGACCTCACGCTTGCCAGACAGGCACTGTGCCGCTGAGCTAAATCCCCAGCCCCAAGGTAGAGAAACATGATCCTAGACCCCAAGATACCTCATGATGGTGGAAGAGCTAGTGTGAAAAAGGCCTGGGCTGATTCTCGTTTGCACAGCACTGTGATCAAGACTGGCAGAGGCCCATTCTAGAAAAGGGAAAGGGGGAATAGGAAGGGAGGGAGGCGAAGTTAGGGAGGGAAGAAATGAACTTTGAAAGAATACTGGAGGAAAGGACCTCTTAGAAGGCTATAATCTATGTCTTCTCAGAGACATCCTCAGGAGACAGATGCTTGATGCTTTTCAAAAACTGCTCACTGCTGTCCGCGTTATCTCTGTCACACTCTAGCCCAAAGTCAAGCCTCTAGGACTCGACCATGGTTCACATTTCTGGCATCTGCTACCTCTCTGTGCTTCTGTCATGTGACTTCACCTTGTGTTTTCTCTGCACACCCGTTCATGCGTGCCCTCCAGGCCTGTGTAATGCAAGTGGAAGACTGCAATACCTGGTCCATCTAACCCCCTGGCTTGACCTCCTACATATCCTGGATATTCTTCTGAACTGTCCTCTTGCCGTTACCTCTAACCTTTGTTCTCCTTATCTTCGTGTTTTGTTCTCTCTGAAATTACCCCATTATCCTGCCTTTCTGTCCTTCTGGACCACACTTTTTAAAAAAATTTTGGGTGCAGAGGTCTGAACTCAGGGACTTGCACTCGCCAGGCAAGTGCTCTACCAGTGAGCTAAACCTTGCCCCTTCCTCACGCCAAAGTGAGGAGGAAGGTGGGAGTCGTTACAAAGTCATTGTCTCTCTCCAGGTGCCCAGCGATCCTCTTGGTCACACCCTCCCCCTCTCGTTTTCCACAACTGTGAGCTGAACTTTCCCCTCTGGCTTTG
The DNA here is from genome assembly GCF_000276665.1 of Chinchilla lanigera. Lineage (NCBI taxonomy): Eukaryota > Metazoa > Chordata > Mammalia > Rodentia > Chinchillidae > Chinchilla > Chinchilla lanigera. The sequence goes on along the minus strand of NW_004955431.1, from coordinate 6,199,976 downwards.
AGCCTCCATTTATGCAGCTTCTTCACACCCTTTCCACCTCCACGCAGAGAAATGAGGCGATCAGTGCAGACCATTCTGCTTCCATGGGCAACTTCCTTGGTCTCTCATCACCTCTGCACACAGCACATGGCCTCCTCCTTTGGTTCTTTCCTCTGTTAGATCTGGGAAACACCCGCTTCAGGCTCTCCTCCTGCCTCACAGCGGCCTCTTTTCAGCCTCCATTGCTCCTTCATCTTCCACATGCAGAATATAGGGTTAGCATTCCTTAGGGCTCCTGTCTCCCTCTATCCTCATGATTCCTTCCAGATCTATGAATGTGAATATCTTTCATGAGTACCAAACCTCCTTGCTCTGTCTCCTGAGCTATAGGCTCCTACACCCACTTGCTTGCCTACATGTTCTCTTGGATGGTCTACATGCACGTCAAATTTCACATGTTCTTATTTGTCCCCTAAAGTCTGCTCTTCTTTAGTGCTCTCAAAATGATGAACCATCTGCATAAATGATTAAGGAGGAAATCTGAGTGCTAACCCTTACCCTCCTTCCCTTTTCTCCAGAACCCAAACGTGGTCAATTGCCAACATGTTAAGTCTACCAGATTTACACTGAATCAATCAACTTCTCTCTACTGCTACCACCAAGTCTGCCATCCAGACTACCCCCGTTCTCATTAAGAGCACAAAGTGAAATTCCTGATTGGACTCCACATTCCTCCTCCATCCCCTTCCCTGTCTAATCTCCACACTATAGGCAGCACGAGCTTTGAAAGCAAATAAGTAAACAAGCGGTTGCTCTTCCTACTACCTTTCAGATCCTCCTACTGTATTTAAAAATAATTCAAACATCCTGCCACAAACTTGAATTAAACCATTCAGGCCACCCCAGACTCTCAGCTCTCTTAGTCACTCCCGCCCTAAGGGCACCCTGTGCTACAGTCACACTGGAAATCTTAAGGCACTTCCAGCACACGTGGAGCTGTCCTTCCCCACAGAGACCTCCTGCTCACTCTTCACCCTGCCCGGTCCTCTCTTCCCTGGCTCTTTATAGCTGCTTCCTAGTCCTCATGGTTCTACCTGTCATTCTTCAAAACTCCTCTTCCATTTCTCTTTATAGATGATATACTCCATTTCAGGACCATGATGCCATATAAACTTTATGACAGAAAACAGTCATCATTATTTGATGACCCCCCACAAGAGAAGTTTGTGTCTTATTCTTGTAATAGTCTACAGTGGTTCCAAGTTGTAGTAAAGTGTCTGACAAGGTCTTTCAGGCTCCCAAGCTAAAGGACATACTGCAGCCTTTCCCATGTGGTCTCCAAAGCCTCCTTGAAGCTTACCATCCCCATCTACAGAGGCAAGAGCGGCTGGAGGGAAGTGCATGGGAATTTTTATGAGTGGCACACAGCATTTTCATTCATGCTCCAGTGGCCGGCACTCAACAGTGTGATGGTGCCTAAGACACACGAGGACTAGGAATGTTGCCTGGCTGCACATGAGGAGCAGAAAATGGATGGTGAACAGCTGCCCAGCCTCTGAAAAGCCATCCACTCCTTCCTTCCTCATGTTCCACAGAAAAGATCCCCCTCTTCCTCTCCAAGACCAAACCTTCCACCTCTGCTTTCAATCTCTTCTCTTCCCATCTGCTCCAAGTTCTTTCCTTACTAAATTTCCCCTTTCATTGCTGCATTTTCAACTTCTTCCTCACCTCTTGAGTTCTTTCCTCAAGTTACATATTTCACTTGCTAAGGCGACCCATAAATTTCAGGTTCTCATATCCAACGTCCTTATTTTTCTTGAACTCTATGGGTGGTAACGTCATGCACCTCTCCCTTCTGTTGTGGTCCCTCTCCCTCATCTTTGGTGACAACGCTCTCTGCCATTATTACACCAGCCGGCCTTCCCTATGGATCGCTATGAGTATTTTTCCCAACCTACCTTGCGTCTCTTCTGCTTCGTTCGCTCCTTGTGTACTGTCCCCAGTTCTGCTTCTTGCCTTGGTTGCCACTCACATGGATTTTGTCTAGCACCAGAGCATCAACTCTGATGTATATTCATTGACTTCCAAATCCATATTTCTAAATGAGAACTTCTTGCTGCACTCCAGCTATCATATCTAATCTGCTCCAGGCCAGTTTCACTGAGTGATCTTTAAGTATTTATGCATCACCTTCCTCTACAGAGCACATGCGTAATAAAGAACTTCAATATCAATAGAAAATAGAGATAGGAAAAATCATAAAATCAGAAATACCAGTCTATATAACCCTGTACAATTGAATTATCTCTAAGCCTTAAATCAGCCAGTTGAAAGAAATGTGAGAGTTTGCAGATTCACCAAAACTATAATGTAAAGCAAACCAAACATCCAAGCGAAGCACACTCTATCTTCTTTTTAGGTTTTAAAAGAAACTTCTCACGGGAACCTGCTTTCATAATATTTTGGAGGAAGTCCTCGATTCCATCACTGCCTAGAATCAATAACAGGTTGAAAATGTGTCTTACAATCTTCTATAAAGCTGAGACAGTACAATAGAGTGTAACCCAATAAAAAGAATGTGTCAGAGTCCAAAACTACACAAGCCAAACATGCAACCGTTTGATGGTCTGGCATGATACAAGTGAAGACCTGACTATCTTTATAAAGAAATGTATTTGCTACAAATTATTCATAGATATCTTTTTATATACTCTTTCTCAAAGCCACATTCACCCTAGGATTAAATAGTAACTATTATTTAGTTGCATTATCTACAACCTAAAATATACAAAATAGTATACAATGAAGACAGATTTATAAGTTTTAACAATACCCAGTATACTGTCCCCTAAAGATAATGTAGAAATTTAACCAAGACAGTCTCAGTGAGGTCTGCTCTTGAATACTTCTCTGGCATTCTAACTCAACCTGTCCAAAGTTTATGCACCTTTTTTCCTTTACGCCTTGAAATTCTCCTGCAGTCTGAGGACACAAACTGAAAGCATTTGACTCAGCACAGTGTGTAAAGAATCCTTCAACTCAATAAAACCAAACCAAAGGAAAGAAAAGGAAAATGAGCAAAACATAACAGGCAAACAACATTTCTCTAAAGGAAAAACTACACCCAGAGTCATCCTGGAGCCCTTCTTCCAAAGCGGACCATGCCAAACACTAGTTCAAGAAGGGCCTCCAAGTGATAAGCAAGGAAACTGAACTTTATCCCAAGTCACTGGAGGATGTTAATCAGGGATCAATATACTTAGCTTTGGATTTGAGGAAAATCACTTGGGATGTTAGTAGATGTCATAGTAGATGTCATATAAAACAGAGGTTCCCAACCCCTGGTCCAGTTGTAAATGGTCTGTTAGGAACCAAGTAGCACAGCAGGAGGTGAGCATCAGGTAAGAAAAACATCTGTATTTATGGCTGCTTCTTATCTCTTGCATTACTGCCTGAGCTCCACCTCCTGTGAGATCAGCCATGACATTAGATTCTCTTAGGAACACGAGCCCTACTGTGAACTGTGCATGCAAAGTATCCATGTTGTGTGCTCCTTATGAGACTCTAATGTCTGATGATCTAAGCTGGAACTGAGGCAGTGATGTGAGTACTGAGGAATAGCTGAAAATACAGATTAATAATAATAGGGAAGTTTGATCACACAGAGACCATAATAAATCAATTGTTTACTGACTCATAACAAAACTTTATCACTGAGTGGCAAGTGACAAGCTGCATCCGGTGGCAGGTTTTACAGCAGTGAGTGAGTTGATGTACTTCAACTGTATAATTACATTGGTGGCAGACTTAAATCAGAATCCAACACTCATTTTAGTCCACACCTGGCCCATCCCTTATTTTATTTTCCATTTTTGTTCATGCTTCTTTCCTGCACTGCACACTTATCTCAGACAAAGCTTTGGTAAGCCCACAGTCTAACCCTAGCCAAAGTGATTAAAAACAAATGTAGATCTTCTTTGAAAGGGAGGAAAGGTTCAATGATGAGACAGCAGAAGACTCAAAAACAGCCTACAAAAAGAAAAAAATGTATTTAAAAGAAAATACCAAGAATTTTACTTAAATTACAGATTTTGTTGCAACAGATGGTTCCCATTCTTCAAGTCCACCTTATGTAATAATACTATGGTACCTCAGTTCATGAACTTGATTTGTTCCACAATTCTAGGGAAAATAGACAAATTCATATTCCTGCAAAAAAAGATGGCTGTGGTCATGTGCATCACCTGATGCAGAATTCACAAACAAAAAAAATTTTGCCCAATCAAACTGCTCACAAAAGGGTTCATTAACCAAAGTACCACTGCATGTGGTACTTTGTGGTGATCAGTTATCCAACCAAGCCATGAAACCTTCAAATCTGCTTTGCCATGCAGAAACCAAGTACCTGCACTAAAAGATAAGCCTTTGGAGTTTTTCAAAAGGAAAAAAAATGTGAGCATGAATAACAGATGTAATTACTGAAGGCCACCACTTCATCAAAAGTGTCTGCACTGACAGCATGATTCTTAGTGGCTAACCGTATTGCTAAAGCTAAAAAGCCCTTTAATGTTGGTGAAGAGCTGATCCTGCCTGTTGCCAAGAACATCTGTCATAAACTTTGTGGAGAGGCTGAAGTTCAAAAGGTAGCACTTGTTCCTCTTCGGCTAGCACTGTAACTGGGTGAATTGATGAAATAGCAACTGATATTAAGGCACAATTGTTAGAGATGACTAGAGTTACTGTGGTACACAATCTAGGTTGATGAGTCTAGCAATGTTGACAACAAGGCAACAATGCTTGTTTTTGTGTAATACATTTTTCAAGAAGATGTGCACAAGGATATGTTACACACACTTCTATTGTCAACCACACCATAGAGGAAGTTTTCAAATGATTACACATTGGGAGAAGTGAATTGGTCATTTTGTGTCAGTATATGCGTGGAAAGAATGGATGCCATGACCAGATAGCTTTCTGGTTTCACTACTCAGATCAAAGAGGTCACTACTGAATATAAGGCTACGCACTGTGCCATTCATAGAGAAAGGTTGGCAAGCCAAAAAATGTCACCTGAACTTAACATTTTTGCAGGATGTGGTTAAAATTAGCAACCACATTAAAGTACACACCCTCAGTTCACATCTGTTCAGAACTTCCGTGAGGAGATGGACACAGAACACAAATACCTTCTTTTATACAATGAGGTGGCTTTCAAAAGCTAGGCCACTACCAGAGGTTTTGAGTTCTGAGAGTGCCTCAGAGATTTCTTTTAGAGAAACACCCACCACTGGCAGCCTGTTTCAGTGACATGGAATGGGTCATAAAACTTACTTTCTTTTGTGACACACTCAACTTGTTCAATAAACTCAATCTGTAAATTCAGGGGAGAACAATAACTGTGTTCTAGTCCGCAAATAAAATGCTGCATTCAAGGCCAAACTGGATTTATGGAAGCAATGAATGAATATTAGGATTTCTGACATATTTTAAACATTAACAGAGATTTTGAAAAAGATCAAACCATGCCCCTTTTTTCTAGTTGATGGTATGATCACCTATGTCAACTTCCAAAAGAGTTTGGGCATTACTCCCCAAATACAAAAGATTGCTGAATTGGGAAGGAATGAACCTACACCCCATTTATGAATAAGCCAGGTGACCTGACTTGACCCATACTATAAAAGGATCAACGGCTTGAGATTGAAAATGACAAGGGCTTTAAAGGTATGTTTAAGACAACTTCAAATCTCTATACTTTCTGAGTAAAGACAAAGACTGCCACAAAAGCACTAAAAAGTCTGATTGCATTTCCAACATTTTATCTTTGTGAAACAGGGTTTTCTAGAGTGACCGCAACAAAAACCAGAGTACAGAGTACAGAGTACATACACAGCACATCCAGAGTACAGAGTACATACACAGCACATCCAGAGTGTCACCGTCTCCCACCACCCAACATAGGGGCACCTATTTGCAGAAAAAAATGCTCAGGGCTCCCACTGATTCTATAGTACGGGGAGTTGTATAATTATTTCACCATATATTACAATGTCATAATAGAAATAAAGTGAACAATAAATGTAATGTGTTTGAGTCATCCTGAAACCATTCCCTGATCTGTGGAAAAATTGTCTTCAGTGAAACCCAGTCCCTGGTGTCAAAAAGTTGAGAATCGCTGATATAAAAGAAAGGACGGTTCCATGGCTAAAGCTATCTGCAAAACCTAAACCAGCCCATCAGGAGTCTTTGTTGCTGGAGTCTTCACAGGGATACTTTGTGAGGTGAGGCTCCAAGAGAGGACAAGTTGAGAGAAGAGTAGGTGGCCAAGGAATGCATTATGGAAAGAAAACTGCAGAGAGTGTCTGCCCAGTAAGGATAAATAATCTTTTCCTTGAATGCCCTCCGGGACCCTCCCACTCAGGTACAGTCCACCACCCATTTCCAGGGGTCACTCCCAAGTCCTTCTATCCCATCTGCCCTCCTAGTCAGTTCTTCAGGTGGCCCCCGAGCTCCTCTCCATCTCACAGTTATCCCCCTCCTGCCAGGGGAGGTCTCTTTAGTGTAAATCTCACATTGTTCCCCTGTTTACAATCCTCCACACTTCTCCACAGAAAAGGGAATCATGTCAGTAGCATAATTCACATGGCGCTTCCTAACCTGACCCACGACTCCCAAGAATGTTCCCACGCTGCAGATTTGAAAAGCTTTATCAAGGGGATGCTTCAGCAAACCTGAACCTTCCCACAAGATGTCCTCTCCACAACATGCCCCCCTCCTCACCCATGCCACTCATCGCCCATCCCACTGGGACTTGGAGCTGTGCAGACTTCGCAGGCAGTTCCACTTCCCTGCAGACTTTCCAGGAAAGAGCTCCCCTACTCCCTCCTTTCCGTGCATGCCTCTCTGTACTCACACCTTCTGCTCATCACTGTCCCTGCCTGTGTGTCTGCCTTTGCCTTGACCAGAGTGAGCACACCCGTGGTCAGGACTGCACTGTTTTATATCAGTCATCTGCATGAGAACCATGTGCACCCCTGCTTAAATTTCAGACCACAGCTGGAAATCACCTCCCCAAGGGATGTTCTTTGACTTCACCCTACCTGAAAGAGTTCTTGGGTGAACTGTCTCTCACTTCTCTTTACTTTTTGTCATTACTCTTGTTTTCCTTTACCATAGTTTAATTACTCATTGGCATAGTTATTTCCTGGTGTGTCTCTCCACAAGGCAGGGCTTATGTCCATTGTACCCTCACTATTAGAATTGCTCCTGGCACAGAGCTGATCTAAGATGCCACTGATATTTGATGATGAAAGAATGGATGAAACAGTATGTGTGAATCTACAGCAGTGAGTGCCTGGGACAGAAGAGGCTGAGAAATAAAACACAGCTGGGCATGGTAATGCACATGTAATCCCAGCTACTCTGGAGGCTGAGGCAAGAGGATCTTAAATTTAAGGCTAGCTAGGGCAGTTTAGCAAGACCCTGTCTCAAAATAAAAATAAACCATAAATAAATGAAAAAGGCTGGGGATGTGGTTAGCACATAGCTCTTATCTATTGGGCACTATGCCCTCATTTCAATCCCTAGTACTGAAGAAAAAAGAAAAGGAAGGGAAAGGGGAAAAAAAGGAGAGGAGAGGAGGGGAGGAAGACAAGAACAAGAACTGTAATTATAAAAATCCCACCAGATATCATATAGTATCCCACACATAAGCACAACTTTTATGTTGTTATGTGTCAGGTAAAAAATAATTTTTTTGAAAAACTACAGAAAGACACTCCCATCCAGACAGAAGGGGAGAAGAGATAGGAAGACATGAGGAGCTTCTCTCCTTCCACCCGCTGCCCATGTCCACAGCCACACTCAGGCCGCCAAGGACAATCACAGCCCAAGCCGCATCTGTCAAAAGAGAGGCCAGGCCGAACTCAGCAATCAATCCACGGTGTGCGTCTTCTCCTGACTCCCTAGGGCTATTTAATTACCATCATTATTAATTCTTAGCAGTAGTTCTCTTTTAAAACAACATATTTCTAAAAATAACATGTGAAAATTGAATCTAAAAATTATTTACCAGGTTCTGTTCCTTCCCCAGAACTCTTCATCAATGAAAATTGATTTGAAGTTGAATTTTTCCAGATACATTCACAGACTTTCCAGGGAGATAGACTAAGCTGAAGTTTCTTGCTCTTAAGCAATCACACTCTAAACTCCCTCCCATCAACTCCTTGGACTGGAGAGTCTTTATCTTAAAGTACTTTCTATGCAGTCAGTAATTTTCACAACCCTAAGAAGCTTCAGTCACTTCCAATAAACCATAGAGTAAAGCAAGAAGCCAAATTAAGCGATCTACCCATTCACAGGATTAGCAGCCTTGCTAGGTTCCAACATGGCGGCTCAGGATTTCTGAGGCCTGGCAGCCAACTGCACCCTAGCATTTCCCTGCTCTGTATAATAGGGACTGGCCTGGGCTCTGAGCCAGAACACCCTGGATTCAAGTCCCGGCTCTGCAATTTCCTGAGCAAATTATTCAGCTTCATTAAGTGCTTGAAAATAGGCAATAATAAGAACACTTGTTTCACAAAGTTGCAGCGAGGATTAAGTATGATAATGTACTCAAAGTACTTTACACAGAATCTGGAACAAATAAAATCTGCTATGCTTATCATACACACCTAGAAGGATATATTCCTCACTCAGCCCCCTCCCCTCATAAACCTTTCCTAATCAAATCAGAAAATGAGACACTTATACCTGCAGCTCTATGCTTAACTCTACTATTTGATACTTACCTTTGTAGATAAAGTCTGCCGTGGGAGTATTAGAACAGCTGAACACATCCGTGGAGAACTGCTACTTCAATAATTACCCAGTGATTCATTTGTACATAAATATTTTCCCCATCCTTCCATCTATCCATCCATTCATCCATCCATCCATCCATCTATCCACCCATTTGCCCATCCACTCATCTATTTACCTACCCATCCATCCATCCATCCATCCATCTATCCATTCACCTACCCAACCATTCATTCACTCATCCATATTCATGTCTCCATCCACCCACCCACCCTGTCCATTTGTGCTTAGTACACATAGTAAACACAGTACACATACTAAGCTCCCTTGTGTGCAAGACCCATTCTAAGTGATGTTATTTACCAAGATGATCAAGACATGGTCCTTGCCTTTAGAGCTACAGATTCAAATAATTCAAAGAAACTGTAAACAAAATGGAACACAAAAGTCATCTTAAGAATTACTGAAGGTGAGTAAAGTTCATTTCCACATGAATAGAGTAGCGAATTAAAGGCCACAAAATCTTTCTTTAGTCCAGGGTTTAATACTGATCTAACATAGGCCCAACACCCTCCCCATGCTTTGCTTTCCCCACATTACAGTGAGGAAACAGAAGTGGAAGATTCCAAGAGCTCTTTCAGCTTTGATACTTCAATTCTACTGCCTCCGAGCAAGGCAAGGTATTGTCCTCTGAGCACAGAACAGGGTATTAAATTCTAGAAGGAATGGTAGAAGCAAATTCACAATAATAGGAATACCTGAAATGCAAATGGAACATTAAGTGAAACCACTTGTCTGTAGCATGTGGCAGATCATATCTTGAGAGTTAGATCCAGAATATATAGTGAAGGTCCTTATTTCCAGGCAAAAGAACACATAAACACAAAGACGACAGGGTGAGATGCGACCAAGCCATATTTTTTTAAAGTACGCTATGGAGTAGAAGAACAAGGGTAACAATGGAAACCGGAAGAGAGGGTAAAATTTTTATACCGGGGTAGATTAATAAAAATGAGAATCTGAATTAAAGTAGCGGCCAGAGTGTAAATGAGACAATTTGAGAATACTTACAGGCACAATCTACCAAAGCCAATTACTCATTAAGAATGGGACAAAGTAGTTAGAGATGACATCTCCCCTTTTCTGTTAATAATGAATGTCACAGTTTAGATCTAAATGTTCCCCAAAGTCTCATGTGTTTGGAAGGTGATGGGATCAGACAGGGCTCTACACTCATCACTGACTAGTTCAGTACTAAATGTGCTGTTAGGACGTAGAGCTTGTTTGGAGGTGGGTCACAGACGGTGTGACCTGGAAGGGTGTCTTCTGGTCCCTGGTTCCTCCTGTCTGTCTCTCTGCTCCCTGCTGCCATGGGGTGAACAGCTTGCCTAGGCTATGCCATCCTGCTATGATGTATTTCTGCCTTGGAGCCAAGCAAGGCTATTAGTAGTGGGACTGAAACCAGTAATAGGAATGAGCCCAAATAAATTTGTCCTCCTTTAAGTTGTTGGTGTTGAATATTTTGTCCCAGCAATAACAAAGTGACTAACACAATGAAAAATACATTCAACACCCACTGACCCCTGACCACCAGCCAAGCCGCAGCAACTTTCAGGTTAGCAAATCAGGGGTGTGTGCTGCCTTCAGGCAACTTGCAGTCCCAATAAATTTTAAGGAGATCCTCCACTGATTAAAAAAAAAAAGAAAAAAAAACACTTTATAGATCATCTAGCACTTACTGGGTACTGGCTATGTGTAAAACAGCGTTAGTTCCTTGCAGCCCTGCCAGGAGAGAACATGGAGAATTGCGTCGTTATGACTGGGGTCCCCCGTTGTCCTGGAGTCAGCAGGAATCAGTAGCACTCACTCAAGGAAGGAAAGGGCCAGTAAGAAAAATGGAAGAATTAATCAGTACTGGGAAGGTAGTAAGACTCCTTTCTCCTGTGTCTGCATGAGGGGCCGCTTTCCCAGAGTTACCTCCTCCTTACACCCTCTGCGTTCGGGCAAGCAAGGCATAGCTGGGCAGAAGCCCACCCACTTTTCAGAGTTAAAGTCTCAATGCAGTTCCTGAAGAAGCTGATCTGGGCTGCCGCTGTGTTCCCTGCAAGCGCTGTGACTGCAGATGTGGAAGTGTTTGGATAACTTCTCTCCTCCCTCTTATGCATCTGCGTCAGACTATTCCTCCACCTTCAACGTATCAAACTTGAGCAAATAACTTGGCCAAGTGAATATCCTGTTTAGGGACACGCAAACAATGTTCCATGTTTGTGCCACCAGGCTTCAATGCCAGGCCCCTCTGAAGCTGAGCCAAGGAGAAAGAGATGGTGCCCTGTCTGGAATATCCCTCTGCTCGTTTGCCTGGTGAACACCCCATGTACTCCAACTCTTACCGCCAGAGTTGTCTGATCCAGAAGCTCTTTCTGATGATCCCTAAATCTTCCTGGCCATGGTGCCCCTTGAATCTACTCCCTTCGCAATTTTAGCAGCATCCACAATGTTTAATTTTGATCTCATTTATTTGTATATATCTTTCCCCTTAAGGAACTATAACATTTCCCACAGGGAACCTGTCTTAGTCATCTTTGTCCTTGTGCCTGACATCTAATCACACTTTCTGAGCAGCTGCTAATGACAAGAGGAGTTCACTTCTACAGAGAGCACACACCCTGAGGCAAGCACCGCGCTGAGCGCTGCATATGCACCATGCATTGAATTTTCATGACAATTGTTTTGTGGTTGGTGCTTTTATCCCCCTATATAGCAGAGGAAAAGGAGGTGTAGACCAGCCAAGTAACTTCCCCCAAATGAGAGTGCTATTCTTTCCTCAAATCTCCATCACTCTGGATAAACGGTTGGTATCACAATCCGAAATTGAAACAGCTTCTGATACCACTATAAAACTCTGGAGTTATTTTTAAAAAATTAGTCCTCACCAACTAAAAAAATCATGGAAAATGTGAGAATTCACTGGGCTTGAGGGATCCTGCATGCTCACCCAGCCCTACAGAAGGTTCACACTCGGGCCTTAGAGGCTCATCATTTGATCCGAGCCATGATGGGGACAGTTAATAAGTACAGCCAGCTCCTCTCCCTCCCACAATAACTCAAGGGACACAAACTCACTAACCACACTTTCCCCCCAGTGACTTCCAGTGCCCTTTCTCCAGCTTGCCCTTTCCCCGCCAAAGCACACTGGACTGTGTGCCAAAGACATTCCCCAGCAAGAGGCTGTTAGGCACAGAGACTCACTGGGCAGTTGGACACCTCAAAAATAGTCCCTTTGAGAGCCACACCCTCGACATCCCAAAGAGCACCAAGCACATTGCATTTTACTCATTTCACGTGAGACAACCCACAAGGCCTGAATGCTTCATAGCAAAACAACAGAGAAACAGAAGGAATGGAGCTAAGTCCCTGGAGCAAAGGTGTGCATATTAAACAGTTACTCAGCTGCTGCTGCAAAGCGGAACATTCTGTACAATCAGAAGAAGCTTAGGTAGCCTGAACCAAGAATCTAAGGTCACCTGGTCAGAACTTTTCACAGCCTGGTTGTAACCTTAACCATCTATGGGTCACCGTACCGGAGTACTGTGGACCCCAAACCAGGCACTGATTTTGCTCCTTGGCTTAATGTAGGAACACAGAGGACTGGGGAGAGGGCTTGACTTGTCCCTCTGCAGCCCGTAGCTGCTCCTGTGCGCAGGGGCGCCTGCGTGGTCTTGGAAGTGCTCAGTGTGTTCTTCCCTCGTGTCCTTGTTGTACTCAAAGCAAGATAAGGAACAAGAAATATAAACAAATGACAAAGAAGTAACACTGTTCCTAGTGTTCTGGGAAGGGAAGATTGTCCCCTCGTTTATGTACTGGTTTACTTTTTCCCGTGTCTTTTTGGTGGAGCTGCGAGGGGACGCGCACTCAGCATCAGGCTCCACTGCAGGGTGCAGATGCGCATAGAGGCGTCTTCCCTCAGTCAGGGCCTGCTGTTACCTTAACAACTGTGAGACACCTGGACTCTTACTGGCAGCAATTTATTATCTCGCAGCTCAGAGGGACAGAAGTCCAAAATGTGTCTGTGAGAGCGAAGATCAAAGTGTGGGGGGAACTGCGCCACCCGAGGCTCTAGGGTACAGCCCACCTCCTCCCTTCCAGTGTTCAAAGGAGCCTGGCATCCTTGGCTCACGCCCTTCCTCTATGCCCAAAACCACCATCAGCACCCCAGACAGTCTCGTGCTGCTGCCCCTGATGCTGCTCTTCTACCTCCCTCTTCCACTTGTGAGACCCACCGGGACTGACCAGGATAATCCCCCCAGCCCAACATCCTTACTCATACCTGCAAAGTCCGCTTGCACTGTGTGTGTGGTACAGGCCGTGATATAGTCTCTGGTGCTGGGGATTGGAACTTGGATATCTTTGAGGAATTACTATTTTGTCTCCCACCATCCCCGTCTGAAAATTTTCATTTTTTTTTATAACTGATTGAAACTGATCAAATTTATTTTAGCCTATTATTTCTCATTAGATTTTTATGCTTTTATATGTGTTCACAAACATGATTTCTGTATTATTCTGAGGCCTCCCTTGGTGGTGGTTTCCCTTCCTCCTCTCCTTCCTCATGTTCCTCCTCCTCCTCTTTCTTCCTTCTCTCTCTTTTTGGTACTGAGGATCAAACCCAAGGTCTCACATATGCTAGGCAAGTGCTCTACCTTGAGCTACATCCTCAGCCCTTTTTCATTTTTTATTTTTGAGACAGGTTCTCACTAAAGTATTCAGACCGGCCTTCAACTTGCAGTCCTCCTGCTTCAGCTTCCCAAGCAGCTGCGATCATAGGCCTGTACCACCACACCCTATCCCGTTTCCTCTTATGTGTGGGGATGCATATGTGTCTCCCTTGACATCTTCCTTCCACACACCCTGCCAAAGAAATAATTTATTCTTTAAAACACATTAGTCTGACTTTGATTTTGAACTAAAAATGGACACTAAGATTAATACCTATAGACTCCCAAAGCAGTGACCTGGCACGTACTTTTCTCCAAAATGGGTTATCTGGACAGAGCGTGGGCACTTACCCGGAAAGGAGAGGTTCCCACTCACAGTCTCCGCGAGTCTCCACCTCTGCTTCCTGAGCTCAGCACATCTCCTGGTCCCACTGCTCCTGGCCTGCAGAGTCACCTCCGCTCAGACCCGCCTGCTCCCTTTCCCATCCATCTCCATTCAGGGGACAGAAGTCACCTGACTCTGATTTCCAGCCTCTTTATGTATGTGGTAAGCAATATAGTGCCATCACCCTGCAAAGACATCCTAATCCTAATCTCTAAAACCCTGTAACAATGTGTCACCTACATGCCAGATTGATTTAGGATGAAGACCTTGAAAAAGAGAAAGTGTCTTACTTTACTTGAGTGGGCTCGGTGTCTGGGTGGATCCAAGGAGATTTCCTGGCTGTGAAGAACTGAGAGAGATGGCGGTGTCAGAAGGAACTGACACTCCACTGCTGGTTCTGAAGGGCAAGGGGCTGTGTGCAAGAACTGAAGGAGGTCTGTAAAGGCTGGAAGGGGCAAGGACTACCTCCTAGACCACATCTTGACAGTAGCCCAGAAGACCCTTGTCAGGCTTCTGATCTATAGAACTGTAAGTTAATCAAGTCATGCTGCTTTAAATCCCTAACGTTGGTAATATGTTACAGAAGCAATAGAAATTTCATACAGTGTACATTATTGTTTTCAGTCCATGCTGATGATTTAAGCCCTCTAAGTTAATGTGATTCAACGTCATTACTGGCAACACCTCCTCCAAACCATTAGCCAGAATTTAAATTAGACTGAACATAATGGAGACCCCTGCAGGACTCCATCTCAGAAACTCTTGGGAGGAACTAGAAGTGACATTAATTGTTACCTTGCCTTTCCTGGACATAATTTGATATCTAAGTCGATCTTTACCTTTCCTGCCAAACATGACATTGAACAGGTTTATCTTTGTAAAGATTACCTTTTCTGGTCTTCCTCCCCTGAACTGGCAGTCAGATCCTCACACACACACCCCATACCAGCAAGTCCCTCAGTGTGTATGTGCACGCACATGCACGCGCGCACACACACACACACACACACACCCCTTAGGAGAGAAACATCTTCTAAAAATAAATTCTACCTGAAAGAAAGTTTGGACTAAGTCTGTCTTGTCCCTGGCTCTTGATGGAAAGGGTTAAAATCTCATAGACTATCTAACTATGAACTTAAAATTAAACTTAAAAGGGCTAGGAGGGCCAGGGATATAGCTCAGCAGCACAGCACCTGCCTCGCAAGTGCAAGGTCTCGAGTTCAATTCCCAGTACCGAAAAAAAAAAAAAAATTGTAAAAAAAGGGCTGAGGGCTAGACTTCTTCCCAAAAATAGAGAAGAATGGACTTTAATGCAGGTCTCAGAGAATTCCTGTAATAGAGTTTCAAGTAACAGGTGTTTATAGAGAAAGAAAGAAACGGGGAGAGAGAGAAAAAGAGAGAGAGAAAGGGATTGAGATTACAAAACAGGGAGGAAAACAAGCCATAAGAAGAAATAATATATTATACAATCAGACCATAAAAGAGCACATAATAAAACTATCAGATATGAATATGAAATGTGTATAGTTGACATATTTGTATATTTCTGTACAAATATGTATAGTTGACTACAAAGTGACAAGATGAAAAAGTTCCAGAGATCTGCTGTATAACATTGTGTATCACTGTGCTAAAGTTAACAATGATATACTGTATGCCTAGAAATTGACTAAGCAGGTAAATTTCATGTTGCATATTTTTACCACAATACTGAAATGAAAGGTTCTGCCAAAAAATTTGTATAGTAATAACAGACTGTCAAATACAACCAGGTGTATTTTTAATACAAATATCAGTTAGAAATTCAAGAAACAAAAGCAAAGTAACTAGCCATAACTGCAGAGAAAATTTATAGAGATCAAGCTGAAGAAGTTACCAAATATGCAGGAATGAATGGTAAAGAGATGAAAAAACATGAAGGAAAGGTTAAGAGATAAGGCAGGTCCAAAGGAAAGTTCTAGAATTGGACCACCAAGGGAAGATAATAGAGGGAATGGGAAATATTCCAAGAGATAATAGATAAGTCCTTTCCATGGCTGATTCATGACAGTAATCTCTGATTCATGCAGGTCATGAACATGTACATTCACAGAGAAATTCCCACCCAGACTCCCAAATCATAATCACCAAAGACAAAAAAGGAAGTACTCAGAGGAAAAGGCAGATAACCTGAAGAATATCAGCCCACAGTTGAGTCATAAAGCTTTGGAACTATCTTTCAAATCTGAAGGTGAAATGAACACAGCTTCAAGTAAGGAAAACCTGAGAGAGATTACTAGAAGTAAATATTCAGTAAAGAAACTCCTAAAGGATGAATTTTAGAAAGAAGAAAAGATCTCAGAAGGAAATACAATGATTCTCAAGAAGAAATGTAGACTAAAGAAAATGCTAAGCACGTGGGTAAATATTTTAAGGTACAGAATAACAAATATAATGTCTGATTTGACATGTTAAAGAAAGAAGAAGTAAAAGTCTAAATAGAAATAGTCTAGAAGTCAGAAATGAATATTAGGGCGGGTTATGTTAGTGCCAAGAAGTACAGTGGCACTGTAAATGCTAAATAGCAACCTTTTGCAAAGACTTTCTGGAATCCAGTTGCTTCCGCCTCGGGTCAATTGTTGACGTCTTGCACAAAGCTTGAAAGCTTACATTGTCTATAAACCTAATTTCCTAATTGTGGCACTTTGCTACACACCCAGAGCATTTAAATAGCTAAACCAAATGCAACACGTCCCCAAAGTCTCCAATTTTTGCTTTTTCCATTTAGTTTCTAAGAGTGATGAGATAACTGCAATGACAGCAGTCTAAGTGGTTGTATATTTTGTATAAAATATCCTGAAATCATTCTGTTATTATGTAAATACCCAGATCTGCTTATTATGTCATTATGGAGGGAGAGACTCAACAGTCCTCCTGCTGATGCTCTTTCTTAACATGAGACCATTAAAGAAGGATTAGTGGTGTAATGTCTGAGGGGCTTAACCAACCATTTAAATCTTTCAGATGTGCACAAGGTAATTTTAAATAAATTCCAGGTCTTTTCTGATGATAGCTCTCAATTCAATCATAGCTACCTCTAAAGAAGTGCTAATTGGATGAGGTAATTTTTAATGCAAAACTTGACACAGAGAAGGTCCTCAGTAACAGTAGCTATCATTCATTGTCCTTCATGGAATTTCTGGGTAGAACTGAAAGGAACACCAAAAGGATGGCCAACGTGATGAACTGTTTGTCTTCTGAAGTACTGGTTCCCACTTTGGTTTACAGCTTTCCAAAATCACAAAACTGAGGGGAACAGAGAGATATTTCACGAAGACCTTATTTAATTTCTGGGGATTTCTGATTCACTGAGTTGATGAATGTTTGGAAAGCACTTAGTATTTGCTGGGTACTGAAGATATGAAAAAGTCTGAAGGAGTTCAAAGCTGGCCCATGTGACCAGTAAGACGGGTGTTTGGACAGAGGTTGTTGGGCACCTCCCTCTGCTAGATACTGTGCCTGTTCCTAGGGACACAGAGATGATCAGATTGTGTGTCTTTAGGATCTCCAAACTTAGAGACAATACAGACAAGTCAAAAGCCAATTACAAAGCATCACCACCAAAGAGCCATGAATAAAGCTGGAAGCTGCAAGAGATAGAATAGATAACCCTAACAGGAGGAGTTGCAGAAAATTTGAAAAGGAGTTGACCTATGAAACGGAACTTGATAGCTGAGTTAGAAGTAAAAAGAAAAAGCCTTCCAGATAGAGGTGAATGCATACAAACCTGGACCCATAAAAGCCAGGGCCAGGTTTGAGGAACTCTGAACAGTTCTGTGTGGCTTGATTCCTGAGTCAAGTAACTGCAAGCTGATGAATTCTTAGGCTGGATAATTAGACCGGAGTCAGTTTGGGGCAAATCTTGAAACCTTTACAAAGCATTTCAGCCTTATCCTGGAACAGTAAAGCTCAATAGGAAATTTGAAGCAGGAGATGGTTATATCTAGTTTTTTAAAAAGTGGTTTGAAGAGGGTAGTGTTAAAGTTCCTTCAGAAGTGAAAGAGACTAAAGACCAAGAGGAAAAAACAGCTTAGCGGCCATCACAGTAGCCTAGACAAGTCACGACAATGATGTGAATCAAATCAGAGCACTGGGAATGGTGCCAAATACACAAGAAGAAATTTGACAAGTGAAACAACTAATTGAACATAGTAGGAGAAGAACAGGAATAAAGATAATAGAGAGTTATTTAACTTGAGAAGTTGAGCATACCATTTTGCTACTATCTAAAAGAAAAAAATGTAGGATGTAGAGCAGGTCTGGGGAAAAACTGGATAAATTCTAATTAGCTTGAGATGCTCACAGTATCTGAATAGGGAAGGTGATAGCTAGTCCATAATTCAAAATATGGCAATGACATTTTGGTGAGACAAAAATTTGGTAGTGATAGGCGAACTTGTGGATGTCATCTGGTAAATTCAAGATTTTAAGCAAAAGCAAATCTAGGGAAGCAAACAAGGGGATCCAAAAATTTGTCCAGAACAACTCAAGTTCATTGGAAGACCAGTCCCATCCAAGGGAACCCAGAATGCATTGCACACTGCTCAAGTACATTTCTCCTGCTCTTCCACACTTAACTCATTTAAGCCATGACTACCTGCAAACTCATTCTCAGAATCCTTGAACTTTCCTTTATATCCTAGAATTGACATTAAGTCTTTGAGAGAAGAAAGGAATAGTATAAAAATACACAGAAAATAAGTTGATACACCAAGAAGGCAGAGTCACAACATCCACCCAGGACTAAAAGCTTCTGTCTTTTGTTTGTGAGAGCTGCACTTTTATCCTGTTTTGAAGGTTTCTCAATTGACTATCTTTCTCACCCTACTCCATATTGACTTGCCTAAAGAAGACACTATAAGAGGCTGAAATAATAGCATTTGTACTATCTCCCCACAATATGAGTTCCTTCTTTAACTTCCATGCCATCTTGTGTGTCTCCCATTGAAGACAAAAGCAGCCCAGAAGATAATGGCATTTCTTACAGGCAGTGACCTCAGATTTCTTTCTCTTTGTTCCTCGTTATTTGCTCTACCTTCCCCTGTCATTGCATTTATGCCCTCAAAATATACTAAATTTAAAGATAATGAAACAAGGTCTAAGTTCATGTCCCCCACCCACCCTCTCACATCTTCCTGGGAAAGTCCAGAAATCTCAGTGTTTTCAAACAAGAAGTCTCCTCTCTACCTGTTAAATGATGGTAAGTCCAGATGGCAGAGATTGTTTAAATCACTTTCCATGGATCAGCACTTGTCTGCCTGGGAGATGATGCACCCAGTAATAGGAGTTATGGCCAGATGATTCATGAACCCACAAGAGAAAACTATTAGTTCTCTTTAAAACTTCAGTTTTACTCGAAAATTTGAAGGGGATTTTGCCTTAATATTAAGTAAGCACAAATATATTAAAGATTAGACTGCCAAGTTTACATGCAGTTTTTCTAAGATAAAATATGAGACTTCAAAGACATTTTAGACATCTAGACAGGCTTCTTCCAGCCCTCTAAATCCAAGAGACAAATTCCCTCTCTTCTCCCACGGAGGTATCTGAGATGCTTGGGGGAGATTCTTGCTGCCTGGAAGAATAAGAGAAGAGAAGAAATTCCCATGTCAGTCTGGCAAAACAAAGTGTCTGGAGGATAAAATAGAAAAGGAGTACAGATGGTTTGCTACTGATGATGTTCTAACCTTATGATTGCGTATAACGGTACGCATGCAGGAGAAATCACACTTCCGATTTTGAGTTTTGATCTTTTCCCAAGATAGCCACACGCAGTCCAGTCTTCTTTGGAGTGGCAAGAAGCCCAGTTCCCGTCTAGCCACTAGCTCACAAGGGGAAACACTCAGTCACTGCAGTGAGTTGTCCTACTGTGAATAAACTAAGACGTCGGTAGGTTAGACGGATTAAACGTAATTTTGATTCATAATATTTTAATTTATGATAGGTTTATCAGGATGAAACCCCATTATAAGTGGTGGAGCATCTGTGTACAGATGCGATGAGAGAATAGATGGAGAATGCTAGACTAAGGAAGCAAAGATCACCCACTTGCTTCGGAGCCTTGGGAAAGACATGGCATTTCCCCAAGTCTGTTTCCTCATCGTAAAATGAAAGAGTTGTACTAGAACAAAAGCCACAAGAGATTAAAATATTTTGAATAGTGTCCAACATTTAAAACTTACATCTCAGTTAAAAACTTAGGCTCTTATCTTTTCTTGAAAAATTAATACATCCCATCTATGAGCCCCTAGCATTCCCACATGCAATTATCCATCAGAGTGAAGCAGAGTCATTCCTTAGACGGGACTTGAGTCCTGTTCAAGGGGCTTATGTAGGCCCAGTCACTGTCCTGTCTGAATCCAAAGACTATGATGTCCAATCCAGTAGCTCCTAGCCACATGGGTCATCTTCCTGTACTCAATAGCCACAAGTCACAAATGGCCACCAAACTGGACATCCAAGATACAGAAAAATTGCATCATCACAGTAGGTTCCATTAGACAGGGCTGTTTAAAATTGAGCGTGTGGCCCCAGGTTAGATGACACTTTGGATCGCTCGGCAGGGGCCCAAACCATCAGCAGGAATTGCAGTTATTATACAAATATCTCTTTTAAAAAATCTTTCCTTCCCCACCTCTTGCTATAGTTGGAAATTATGCTAGGGGCACATCTTTGAACCAAGAGCAAGTGTGTCGATTTGCCTTCTAAATCAGCTGGGTGGGGGCAGCCGGAAGCTGCAGTTTTATGAATTCGCAGCCTCCAGTCCAGGCAGAAGCCTCAGCCCCAGCTCTCCCTACAACCTGAATCAGCCCAGCTGCAGCCAAGAGAGTTGCAGAGTGGTAGTTCCCATCTTCTTCCTAGCAAAGGGTAATTAAGGCAGCTATGCAGATGGTGCCCATTCCAGAGATGCTCCACCGCAAAAGAATTACGCAAATCTGAAAGTGATTAGCTATGGACACAACATAGTTGAACAAGCAACTGGAAAGTTTGTTCCTGGTACAGAGGCTGGCCTCAGAGACTTCAGGAAGGGGAGCTGTAGGTGTGAGCAGCATTTTAGTGGTGCTAATGTGTGATTACAAATGAACGGATCCCTCCAGCTTATTCATTACAGCCAGCCTCTCCAGGAACGCCATAGAGCAACACTTAGTTGGCGGCTAATAAGCCCCTGTTGTGTGCAGCCACCAGCAAGACTGCATTTTTCCTAACACTTTCATTTGAGGCACTGGTCTTCTCTACTGCAGCACCAAGCAGAAGATTGCCTTCTTGTCTTTCCCTAGGACTCGAATTCAGGAAATACCATTCCTGTCGTGTTGGAAGAGTGGATATGGTAATCTGACAATGTTTAAAACCCTACCTACCCAAGGAAGACCGGCACCTCTCCACCCAGCCCACAGCTTGTGAAAAACACCTGCAGCTGGGCATCACTCTGGCCCAAGTAGGTCAGAATGGGGGTTGGGGGGGGTTAATTAATATTTGAGGCAATGGATATGCTATTTACTCCGATTTGGTCATTTCGTGCTGTGTACATGTATGAAAATATCATTGAACCCCATAAACATAAACAATGATTACTTGTCAATTAAAAAGAAAATCAAACTAAAATTAAATTAATTAAACTAATTTTTTAAAAAGAAAAGAATATTCTGAAGGATTCTAAGACATAGTAAGACTGAGAACCCCTGGATTTTGTAATGTGGGCGTCCCTTGCCACCCTGCCCATATCCAGCTGTCCACCGAGCTGCAGGAGAACAAAGACTCTTCCCTCCCTCAGCTTCTCTGCCAGATGGCTGGTCACAGCTCTGACCCGTGGCCTGGTGACCACAGCACAGGGATTCATGTGCAGAGTGCAAGCGCTGATGACTCAGGGACCAAGAGCCCAGATATTTTCTGTCTCTAGCCCAAGATCCAAGAGAAGTTCGACCCGCATTCCTCTCACATTTCTGGGGTCCTGAGCTAGGAAGGGAGAGTGAGACGCTTCACTGTGGAATTACATTATGCCCTGAGGACATGGGCCAAAAGAGAGGAGATGAGAGGAATCCAAGAGTTTGGGGAGAGGAAAGTAAAATAATTCGCCGTGCAGCTGTTAAACCATGTAATGGAGAGTGAAAGGGAGAGGAAAGACAGTTAGCAACATGGGATATGACCAGGTACAGGTCTGGCACCCAGGGGTGGCAGCAGCTGCCCGATTTCTGTGTGTAGCGCCCGGATTAAGCACATGCCCTCACATGTCCGGTGCAAGGCCTGACAAGCGCAGATGTCAGATGAAAATACGAGCGCCTGGGCTTGTTTTCACTCCGATAGGGCAGGGCTCTGCAAGAAACCCCCAGCAATCTCTGGACTGTTGTGCAAACCCAGGAAATAACTGTGGGTCCTGCTGCCTGGCGTCATCCCTGCATATCTAAGAAGCAGTGAAATATGGGACATCTAGAATTACAAGCTCCCGCACACATGGGTTGGCTTGGTGGCCTCGGCTGCACAGCTGTCCTCTCCTGACCCGGCCTAATCTCTCCCTGATGAATTTTCTCTTGATATCTCAAACAGATGGCTCCACGGGAGAGTAAGCACAGTCTGCAGTCTCACAGCATTACTGTATACACAGGAAAATGTGGTTTTTGCCTTTTTAAAAAAGTACAACAAATACAATCCTATCTTTGAGGCTCTCAATATCTCATCAGAAATCCTGGGACCCAGGATTTGTTCTCCTGGTATCCTGGTTTTCTGGGTGGCGTTTACCAAAGGCTGGCTGTTCCACCCCTCCCAAGGACATCTGAGAGCCTCACTAAAGAATGAGTAGCTGTGAGGGCCATTCCTTCTAACCCTGGGCTTCAACGCTGCTTCAGCTTTACACATCAGGTAAAAGTGGGGGCCCTGAGGCCTCTTCCTCAACATTTGATTCCTTTTCCAGGGAAGAGGAAAGGGATAAAATACACCATCCTTTTGGTACAGTTGCCACCTTGAGCATTTGGCACAGTAAGAGGTACTTGTTAAAATCAAGTCTCTGGGCAAAAGGAAGAAGGCGGATTCGATACAGAATGTTCTATGAACTCTAAAATAACCATCAAGCGTTAGCAGAGGTAAAGGACCCCCAGGCCCTCTCCCTATAGACAAGGCTCCAGACTCGGAAAAGGTGTGAAGAAATCTTAAAAGCAGTCAGTTCCAGTGGCTTTCCAACCTGGCTGCAAGTGAGAACCACTTGGGGAATTTTCAAATCTTGATCTGGCTCCCAGCCCAGAGATAGAATCACAGGCGTGGGATCTTGGCAGTAGGGTGTCTTTTTTTTTTTGTTCCCCAGACTATGCGATTATGCAATTGTGATGCTCAGGGGTTCTCGAGTGTGGCAGAAACGAGCCTGAAACCCTTCTCCCCTCCTCCAGAGTGTCCTAAACTTCACTGTGAGCATCAGTCACCTGATGAGATTCCTGTCAAAGTGCACATTGTGATTCAGAGGTCAAGGGTGGGCCGCAGACTCTGCATTTCTGAAAACATCTCAAGTGAAACAGATGTGACTACTGATCCCAGATCACACCGCGAAGCTCCAGGCCTGTCATGTTGGTCTATAGATGAGTTGCATGCCTATAACCTTGAGTCTTTCTAACATCAAGATTAGAGAGCTAGTATGGTAGGGAGGTTGGATCCAGATGACCCGGGTCTTTTATATGATTCTAGAATTTAATTGCTATAGAATCATGAACCAGTCACTTAACCTCACTGATTTCCTCAGGAGTTAAAATAGGAAACTAATGCATACTTCACAGAGTGGTTGGACTGATCAGATGAGACATGTGATATTCCACAAACAACGAAGCACTACACAGTGGGAAAGTTTATCATCAGATTGGCCTTGGAAAGATGCCAGCATTATTAGGCTTTGTGGTGCTGGTCACTTACGTCTACACACACACATGTTTATAGCCCTTGGTTTCTCCTAAAGGAGGCTGCGTGGGTGGTCATGTATGCATTAGCTGAGTTTTATATCCTAAAAGAGTTTCAACTGCCCTATGAAGATGTGTTTTCATTTGTAGTGTGTGTGTGTGTTCTTGTCCCATTGCCTGGGGTGGAGGGACTTTAACCAGAAGGAGTCAAGAATGAGGAGCAATGTTCAGGAGCAGCAGCCAGATTGGTAGCTTTTTTTGCTCTTCTCCATTGCCAGAGCACGCTCTTGGCCAACACAAGATGGCATCATGCCCTGACCAGTTTGATCTCAATGTTCTCCACGGCTGTGTCCCCACTGGGTTGTGGACTGGGGACATGTCTCGTGTGCAGCTTACCCAGGGAACAGCTAGGACCCTAGCCTCTTCAAGGTTTCAGCCTGAATCACATATTCAGCCAATACCAGTCATGCCATCCATGTACATTCACTCCCCAAAGAAATGAAAGCCTTGGCAAATTCTTGAACGGCATTTTGGAAGCCACCGCCGAGATTGCACAAACACATTTGGCACATGCTTCAGGGACCACGAAGTTCTCTGGGTTGAATCGCAGAAACAAAATGTACTTGTCCTACTTCCGAGATGGTTGGTGTCTGAGGACTTGGCTCTTTTGGCCGAGGAACTGCCTCCTCGCTGATGTCATCCTGCCACGGAAGGCAAACATCTTCGGGTTCAGCAGTTCAGGGCCAGAAGTGAGAGAAGGTGGGGACCGCAAGGGAGCACAGCCAGGCTTGACTCTGTCAGGGCAGCTGAGAGAGTCACACAACGATTCTTACAACCGAATGATCTTAAAATAGAAACGCACTGGCAGAGTTTGTGGGCTGATCAAATGAAAGGGGCCATCCAGCTGCAAAATCCTTGGGCAAAGATTTCTTGTTCCGAGATCCCCACCATGAAGTGGGATTTTATGGGGTTCCAGCTACTGCTGCACATACCCCATAGGAGCACCAGTTCCTTGAGGCCCAGAACAACATTCGACACCCAAATTTAGGGATGAAATAATCTCCATGTATCACTCAAGCCTTGCTTTCAAGTGACTGTGTCATATCTCAGACACTCAGTGACTGCACTTTCTCGGCCAAAGTGAGGCGGGTGCTGCTGGGCTGGAGGACATTTCTCAACTCTGGTTATCTCCCAGCACACAAAGTACTGAGTTTGCTCCAGGATCCTCAGAAGGCCATTCTGCAGAAGCAGTTTCTTTTATTTTTTTAAAAATAGTTCCTCTTTCCTATTTTTATACTTCTCACCTGTATAATTCAGATTTTTTATGACCAAATCAGACCTCCCTAATGCTTCTCACATTTCAGACCACTGACTTCCACTGGTCTCTGTGTCCAGAATAAAAACCACCAGCAGTTAAAAGAATCAGACACACGTGTCGTTCAGATGTTTGCGTAAATTGTAGAAGACAGTGAAAGGTGTAGACCTTCCTTCAGGAATGACCAGTCATCTAGGATTCATTTCTAACTGCCCCCCAGGATCCCTTGGAAACTTTTTAAAACCCCAATACTTCTAGCCCAGTGTGGTGACACAGACCTTCAATCTCAGTACTCTGGGAGGCTGTGATAAGAAGATCATAAATTCAAGATCAGCCTGGGTAACTTAACCCTACCTCAAAATTAAAAAAAAAAATTAAAAAGGCTGGGAACATAGTTCAGTACAAAGAATCTGGGTTCAATTCTCAGTACTGGGGTGGGGGACTCCAATACCAAGGTCCTTTATTAAACTCTGAACTTGACTCTCTTAGAAGGGTAGGAAAAACATCAGTATTTGGTAAAATCCCCTCCATTCTTATAAGTTTGGTGCCAGCTGAAACAGAAGTTACTACTTTCATCCAGCCCCTTTTTTTTCTCTAGGTATGAATATTTAACACCAAGAACTTTGATTAAGGTCACACAGATCATTAGGAATAGCCCAGTTACACCAACTGCTGGGGCAGGTGCTCTGTTTTAGCTCCAGGTCCAGGGAAACAAAAGTAGGTGGTCCTTGTTAACATGCAGTTGAGAGAGCCATTTTACAAAAGATTAAGAGGGAGGATATTGGAACCAGACTCCCTGAGCTGCTAGTTGAAAGAATTCATTGACTGATTGATCTGAAGCCAGTTCTGCCACCCCACTGTGGGGAGTTGGCAAACCCCTGAACTTTGCAAAAACTTCATGTTCTTTGGCTATAAAATGGGGGCAGATGATATTTGGGGTGGGGAATGGTGAGTTTTCAATAAAATAATGTCCATAGTATGCCAAATTCTGAAACATGGTCTACTGTTGTTACTACTCTTGTCGCAGATGTGCTGGTATCATATGGTATTAATATCTGAAGGCAGGGGGCTGGAGATTTAGCTCAGTGGCACAGCGCCTGCCTGGCAAGCACAAGGTTGTGAGTTCAATTCCCAGTACTGGAAAAAAAAATCTGAAGGCAGAAGCACACAATATGCAGGAAGCAGGGGTGGGGATTTACCCAAAAAGACAGACACATGGACTAAGACAACATAGTCCAAGAAAACATGGTCTTTCTTGACTTCCAAGGTGATTTATCAGTTTCATGTCCAACCACTTTGCTTGGAATGAGAATCCCAGTCTGTTGTTTTCCCTTGAGGGCTCTTTAAACACATGCAGTCTTCCAACATTCAGCAGACACAGGAGTAGAGGATGGAAACACTTACCCTTCAGCCCTTCAGACAAAACTGACCAGGTCATGGGGATTTTCCAACCCAAGTACCCACATCAGATCCCAAGCTGCAGCACAAAAAAAAAATAATTGGCATTAGAAAATCTCTTCCCCGAACTTCATCCTCATTTCAGTATTTGTCTTAGTTACTTCCCCCATTGCTGGGACAAAATATCCAACAAACAACTGAAAATAGAAGAGGTTTATTGTAGCTCATGGTTTTTAGAGGTTTCAGTCCATAGCTGGCTGACTCCAAGTCAGGGTGGCATGGCAGAGGACAGTTGCCCATGGCATGGTAGAGAGGAAACAGAGGGAGTGAAAAGTGGAATAGGGAGGAGATAAGGCCTTTCAGGCCACACCCCCAGTGATCTACCTCTCTGACTAGATCCCACCTCCTTACATCCCATTAACTATAAACACATCCATCAGTGGACTAATACTGTTAAGTATCACTTAGGGGCTGGGGATTTAGCTCAGCGGCACAGCTCCTGCCTGGCAAGCACAAGGTCGTGAGTTTGATTCCTGGTACCAGAAAAAAAACAACAAAAAGAGTATCACATGCCCATGATCTAGTCAGTCCCCAAAGTGCCACCTATGAATGCATGAGGCATTGCGGGGTGGTGGGGAGCACATCTAGATATAAACCATAACAGTATCTATATTATGAAGTCCATCATTTCTTGCTCACTTTGATTCAAAATTTTGTTTTTTCCTGATTCCCCTTTGTTCTTCACTCTGCATCTCCATAATGAAAGAGAACTCTCTTCCCTGCTCCCACACTCCTAGCTCAGGTCAAACCCCTTAAATTTCTCCTGAATTTATTTTCCTGTATTCTTTGCTACCAGAAGTGTGGCCTGCAAGGCAGTAGTTTAGGTAGAGAGTTTGTTAAAAACACAGAATCTCAGGTCCCACCCAAGACCTACAGAATCAGAATCTGCATTTTAACAAAATCTCCAGGTAACTACCTTGCTAGTTCAAGTTGAAAAGCACTGGGTTCACTGAAGCTCCTTTCCAGGCTCTCCCCATGTTTCACCTGCTTGAAGGTGGGACCTGGTAAGCTTGCTAAAGTGCTGCCTCTTAAATCTCCAAGCTCAGAATTTCCAGCCTTCTCTCGTGCCTACCAAGCCAAGCAATGCTACTACTTTGTGGGTATGTGTATAGGACTTTCAAATTACAAATCATTTTCATTTAGCATTTTGTCTAAAGTCACATGTAATCTATCAACAGTTTTATGGTGATGCCCCAAATATCCCAAATACAATCATCTTGTAGTAGAGTTCTCCAGAGAACCGGAACGATAGGAATTGTAGATATAGTGCATATAGATACACAGATGATATGGATACAGATATATAGGTGATATAAGTATGGCTAGAGAGAGAAAGAGAAAAATGTATTATGAGAATTGGCTCACACAATTATGAAGGCCATGAAGTTTCACCATCTGCCACTGTAAACTGGGGAATCAGGAAAGCTGTGGTGTAATTCACTGTGAGTCTAAAGGACTTAATAACCAGGGAAATCTAGTGTTATAAATCACAGTCCAAATTTAAAGGGATCTGTGCATGACGAAGTCCCCAGGCATGCAAGAGAACGTTAATGTCCCAGCTCAAAGAGGAAGAAAATTCATCATTCTTCTACCTTTTTGTTTTCTTCAGGGACTCTTCAGATTTTGTGATCCCACTCACATTAGAAAGGGCCAATCTCTTTTACGCAGTCTATTTATTCAAATGCTAATATCTTCCAGAAACATCCCCAAAGATACACCCAGAAATAATGTTCTACCAGCTATCTCGGCATCCCTTACCCCAGTCAAGTGGACCCATACAATTTACCAGCACATGTATTTCTGTCTCCAAGCAACCAGCCTATCTAAGCTACCACCCATCCTTGCCTAAAGTATAACTCCTATATGGTCTCTCCTTTCCATTCTTGTCACACTACAGTTCTCTTCTCACAGAACTGGATCATGCCTTTCCCTTGGTTTAAATCAGCCACTGCTTCCCATTTGCCTAAGAATCAAAATCAGACTCCTTTTCCTAGATTGCAAGGTCTTAAATGAGCCATCCTGACTATCTGAAGGAACTTTTCTCCTCATTCTCCTCTTCTGCACTCACACTGGCCTTGCCACCCACCCTCAATACAGAGTTGCTTCCACACCGCTCCTCCCCCAGATCTTCACATCTTCATCAGGCATCCACTCTTCCTTGAAGCCCTCCCTCACTGCCATATCTAAGATACCAAAGCCCGGCTGTTCTACTCTGGCCTCATTACTCCTTGCTGAGTCTCCTGTTCTTCTCCTTCATGGCAATTAACGCTATCTGAAGTCATCTTGTTTCCTTCGTGCTGGCCTGTACATGTGCTACCAGCTCTCTGCCCTAACATGTCGACTCTTAGAGAACAGAGTCCTGTATGCCCGGCTCTCTTAGTATCCCTAGAATGTGCACTGGATTAGTGCTTCTTGCAAGAATTTACGACAAACATCATTTCCTTTATGTTGAGCTTTACCATAATCTTATGACCACTAGTCCAGACATCACCCCACCATTCCACTGGGGAAGCTGCCAAGTGTTTAATGAGTTGCCCGGAGTTAGTCAGCTAGCAAATCATAACATGGTAACCGAAGTCAGATCTTCTCACTCCAATTTTATGATTTCTTCAACAAACCACACTTATATCAACCATCAAGTCCAATATTTAAGAACATCCATAACTTTTACCTAATTTAACTTTTCTCCTCTTTTAAAAAATATTTTGTAGCATATTCCTCCGCATTACCACAAAGTTATACGTGCACTTTTCCTCAAGCATGTACCACACTTTCCTGAATTCTCTTTTTTGTTTCTACAGTATTTCCCCAAAAATAAGACCTAGACAGAAAACAAGCCCTAGCATTACTTTTTAGGATGCTCATAATATAAGCCCTACCACAAACATAAGCCCCAGAGGTCAACCAGATGGATGCATTGAGTAGTCCATTGCACCTAACAGATGTATTGAATTATAAAATAATATTAATATATAATTAAATATAAGAAATATTATTGACATTAGTACTTAAAATAAATGATAATGAAAATTATAATTAAGTATTTGCAAATAGCCAAGCAGGTGCCTTTGGACAAGTAAATGCCTATGTAGACAGATGAACTGGAGACTGAATGACCGATCGTACCAAATGGAGTACAGGCACAACGCATAAATAGCGTGCGTTGTGTGTTAATAACAAATGAATGTGGTTGTGTCTGATACGAATCTTCATAATTCAACATGCCGTGTGTTGTAATGGACATACTTAATGCACTCATGTGAAATAAAGAAATGTTTTCTGAATGTTGGTGCCTGAGATTTTTGGTCACTTTTGCGTGAACCATCACTCTTAACTGTCAACATTCTTGTTGCCACTGTCTTATAAGTCTTCAATTAATACTGGGTGTAGTGGAAACTTTGTGAAGCCCAGCCTGCAAGAGGTCATGACTTGGGTGAAGAATTCATGGGGTAAAATTACTGACAGCTGTGTTGACAGTGCACTCTGAGCGGGCTACATGGACAAGAAGTGCTCATTGAAGGAACGCGCTATTGCTGGATGTGAGGACATGAGAGACTGGAACCAATAGTTGGACAGGAAATGGAATCGCAAGAAATTCAGGCCAGAATTTGGGATTTGGAGAGTTATGGAGATGTTCCAGAAGAAGATGATATGACTATATTTGAATAAATGTAGACTTCTGTATGTGAATAAATATATAAACATAGATTGTTGTACATGAAAATATGTAGATTGTTGTACAGGAAAAACATAAGACATTGCATGAAAATAAGCCCTATTCTGTCTTTTGGAGCAAAAATTAATTGAAGATCCAGTCTTATTTTGGAGAAAATAATGGTAATATATCTCTTCCAATCGCCCAGCCCATCCATCTATGTTGAAGTCATACTTCCCTTTGAAGTTCTGTAGAATATAAATATCCCCCTCGTAAAGAATACAAAACCCAACGTGCTTTCTCCTTCATGGAGTCTGATAACTTCTCCCCAACCCTTTTCTAACTTTACTTATGATACATCATTATGATAACCTGCCTTGACTTACTGGTATGTGGTGTTTGTTGTTCTTCATCTCCCCTCACTAGTATATGCTCTCTGGAAGGCTCTGTGCCTATCTGAACTCCTTGTTAAACCCTTCATACATTCCGTATACATTCGCTAAATTCACTTGATCCACATGACTGTATGTAAGGATCTTTGTATCTTAGAAATTTTATGGAAAACACTCACCACATCCATTGTGATTCAAATGTAGCCTTAGAGATATATGAAGAAATCAGAGAGACTAAGGAGAGAAAGGAAAAACTGATTATCACATGTTCCTATAAATGACTCTGAAGAACTTTTTTTCCTACATTCCAGAAAAGCAGCAAAGCACATAAATATATAGCAATATACTTCTACAATGCTTTCCTCTTTGAGAAGACAGGAGATAAGATGAAGGGGGAAAATAAAGACACAAGAGTGAAGAACAATTGACCTTACATTGTCCATATTGGTGGCTGAAGATGAGAATTTATTTAGCTCTGCATTTGTCTGGTACAGAATCTAGTTAGCAACCCAAAGGCAGGATGCTGGCGGCTTCCAGGCCATCATCACAAGAGGCAAGGAAAGTCAAGAACTATGTTATGGGTCCAAAAGAGAACTTTATGAAGTGTAATGGTGTCAACCACTTTTCTGGGCTAGAGTCTAGTTTAGGTCTAAAGTAGTCTTATAGCTTTCTCAGAAAGCCAGTGGGCTATCTTGATCAAAGAGTTTCTTTTTTCTTTCTCTCTCTTTCCAGACATTCCCATCCTTCTTTTTTTCTACAGTGATCTCAGCTTCTCAGGACCAATAATCAGAGGTCAGTTTACTGTGAAACTGATGAAGATTAAGATTTAGGGTCCCTCATCTGCATAAACCCTATAGCACTGGGAACTGCTGAAGCTTTTAAAGTAAGGTGGACAAGACAGTGTAGAAGAGGAAAGCTTTCTGAGGAAAGTTTTTCTGGCAAACTGGCTAAAAAGAACTCAGAAAAAAGAAATATGAACCTCTGAGCTTCTGTTAATTTGTTACAATTTCTTTATTTATTTCAAATAAATATTTATGTTCATACCTTAGAGTTTTGCATTCTTTTTCTTTAAGAGTATTCCCTTCCCCAAAGTATATAAGCTTTATATTTCATAAAACCCAGTCCTGCCCCTAAAGTAGTAACAAGAAATAAGAATGAATAACTTGACTCATCAGACTTTTGCTAAATGCTAGCTCCAGCTCACACAGCACAGTACACTTTGTTGAATGAAAAAGTGTCAAGTACTGGGCCACAAGATTAAATAAGACAGACATGGCCCCTGTGTTTGATAACTCATAGGTCTGTCAAGGTGATAAGCTAATGGTAGATTCACATTCCCTATAATCCACATTCACTATAATGAGGGTAAACACTCCAGTTCAGCTCTTACAGCTTAGAAAAGAGGTAGTTAAGCCTCCATACAATCCATGTTAATACTATAACTTTGTCATCGGAGATGTGGACATTGACCTTCATCAAAGTCAATTGCCCTCCCCACAACCTACTACATGTTTAAGCTCACTTACTTCACTAGAACTGGGGCAGATTAGATTAGATTTAAAAGGCATGGTGACCAACCAAGCCACTGGCCATGTTGGGGGACCCACAGCAGTGAACCAGAAGAGGAGCCAATTCTTAATTGAACAAAACAGAGATAATAAACTGCATTTTAGTAGGTAGAGGGCTGCAGAAGAGGACTGCTGAAGTTGAGGGGCTGGAGGCAGACAATAGATGTAGTGATGAGAGGAAAGAAAGAGTGTGCACCACATAAGGAAGACCTGGCCCGGTAGGGTGAAAAGAGGTATATATTCCCCCCAAAATAGGCACTTGTCTGGCAGGGCCTTAACTTCTATCAGAAGGGCAGTAACAAGGTCTGGGAACTAGTGCTTTCAAACAAAAGCAGGTCTAACCACAACCAGAAAAAACTGCTAAGACACATGACATGTTGACATTACAGCTCAGCGGGTCCTGGGTGTGCTTATTCAACTGTAAATAAATAAATATATCCTAAAATGCAATTTTTCCAACCAGAGAGAAGATTTCATTGAATGTCATTTAGAATGGATTTTCATTTCATGTCATTTAGCTGACTTAAAAAGCAACGGCCATAAATTCCATTTAATGAGCGGTTCCACTGGAGAGGACTGGTGGGCCAACTGTCAATTAGGTGCTGCATAAAAGGATGCAAATGTCTCATAAAAGTGATGGAACATTGTATTATTGCATTAGGCACGTCGCTTTTGCTATGCTGTTACACACCATAGGATAATAACCAACACACTTAAAAGGCGGATATCATTCTGAATTTGTTTTTAAACTATGTGTAAATGCAATCTGTCTTGAATCAGTTTTAACACCTTTGTCATCCACTTTCAAATCCTCAGGTGCAGAGGAAAATAATTAATAGGTCAGGGAGCAGATGGAATAAGTTATGGTCTCCATCAAGACATTTTCCAGTATGTGATATTTTATAGTTGTGCCTTTGAAAGACGGGTTGTCAAATCTTTAAAAATACAAAACTGATTTATCCCATCCATAAAGACTTCTAATGGTGCCATGCTTCAACCTCCAATTTTTGCCCCAGCTTCAAAGGTAAAGGATTTTAAAACATCAGCAGAATCTTCTGGCAGGAAAGCAAGCAAACAAAATATGAAGCAGGTGTGGTAGAGGCAGAGGCAGAGAGAATGAAGACTTGTTATTGTGGAAGTTGTCAGTCTATAATGAAAGGAGAAAATAGGATGGGCTGTACCCAACAAGTCACCCAAGATAAGAAGAAACCAGGAGGCCCAAAGCAATATGGATAACTTCGCACTTTAATGGGCATTCGATTGGTTGGTAAATTTCACTTGTGCCCTCTCAAAACTTAGTTGTGTGGAGCCTCAGATGCAATGGCAGAGCCTATGCTCAGTTCAAAAGAAACAGCTTTGGGGCTGGGGGTTTAGCTCAGCAGCACAGCGCCTGCCTGGCAGACAAAAGGTCATGAGTTCGATCCCTGGTACCGGAAGAAAAGCAACAACAAAAGAACACCAACAAAACAAAAACAAAAAAAGAAACAGCTTTGTCAGGAGAAAAAGTGGAATCACATTGTGGATCAAGAAGAAATATTCCTCTGAGGCTCTCTCAGTCATTAGGCAGAGGCATGGAGGAATGTACATGAAAGAAAATAAAAACTAAGGATTCAACAGTGATGAAAATCTATGCTTTTATAAGTAGAAAAAGAGAGAGTTGACAAATAAGCAAAATATATAACAATAAGTAGTAAATGTTATGAAAAAAAATAAATCAGGGAATGGGAACAGAGAGCACCAGGATGTGGGACTACTAATTTAAACTGGGTTGCTGGGGGAGCCCCAGTGAGAAGGCAGCATCTGGGCAGAGATGGAAAGAACTGGAGTGATCCATGCCAGCATCTGAGGAAAGGGCAGAAGAACAGCAGTGGAAAAGCATGAGATGACAGCACGTCTGTCATGTCAGGGACACAGAGAAGGAGAAGGTGTGGCCAGAACAGGATGGGAAAGGTCTGACGGCAGAAGCCCTCAGAGAGGCCACAGGGGTGGGTCTGAAAGAGTTTTGAAGGAGTCGATAAGAACTCTGGCCACTGCAGTGTTCTGAGCAGAGGAAAGGCTGCTGTGTTGGGAAGATACTAAAGAGAACAAGGATGGAGACAGAGTTACCACCTAGATTGCTGATGCAATACATCCAGATGAGTCTTGATGATGAGGTTAGAGATACAAAATCAGGACTGTGAACACATGGGGTGGCTGCTGACACCCTGAGGCCGGATGAGACAAGCTAGAGAGCAAAGAGATGGAGAAGAGAAAAGCCCAAGGTTTTAGCCCTTAGTGCTCCAATACTTAGCAGTCAGGGATGAGGAAATACAAGCGACAGAGACCCAAGAAGAGTGGGCCATGAGGTAGGACAAAAACTCGAAGAACGTGGTGTCCTAAAGGCTAATAAAGAAAGTGTATCAAACAGAAGAATCTGAGTCAAAAGCACTGTTGAGGCCATGGAAATAGAGCAAGTAAGCTGCATTTTAGTGGTTGAGGGCTGCAGAATGGAACTGCTGAGGTTGGGGAGCTAGAAGCAGTGGCTTAAAGAATGCTAAGAAGAAAATACATAGGAAAATAATTGTTTCGGGCTATGGTGGTCTTATAATGTCTGGAGGTCTCTGTGCAGCCCCAGGAGTACTTGATCCCAGACTAAAGCCCCCTGTCAAACAGGACTTTCATCCTTTCTCCTCTTTCTATGAACATCCAACAACACTTGTGCCCCTTCCTCTCCCACAAGAAAATAGAAGCAATGAGATGTCTTCCCCATGCCCCTGTCACATCTCCGCGTGACCTGTGCAGTGTCCTTGTGTTAATGGCTACACATGCTCACCCTGATCTGAACTCTCTCAAGTGGAGAAAGAAAGCGAATATGGCAAAATGTTATGAGTTGTTAACTCTAAATGACGAGTGTGTGCGGTGTTCATTGTGCCATCCTTGCAAGCTTAATTTTTTCCAAACATAAAATTTAGAAGAAATAGGTAATGGCTCTTACTATAAAATGTATTTTTAAAAAATTTACTCTTTCAGGTTTAGTGAGATTCTTGAAGTTAAAAATAATGATTGTGTGAGAGGCAAAAATTTTAACTGACACTCTCCCATCACCCAGGCCTTGGATAATCTCTGTCTGAGTGTGAGAGGGACCTCCAAAAGTATTACTATTGCTCAGATGATAAGGTTATGGTCTGCAGCACAGATGACCGTAAGAAAGGACAAGACTCTTCCTGATTAAAGAGATTTGAAGCACAAGGATTCTATACACGAGAGATTCTCCATTCTTGGCCATAAGGATTGGGGCAGGGTTTTCAGAGAATGTGGTAGCCTCCAGGTGCTGACATCCAGCAAGGTAACAGGGATCTCAGTCCCTAATCACAACTAACAGAAGCCTCCCACAAACACATAAGCTCCAGGCCAGAAGGAAACCTGGTAAAACACCAAGCAAAAAGTCAAGCTATGTGGGCACAGGTGTCTGCCCCACCCATCTGGAGCACAGTGTCAGATCACACAGTATATGGCAATTTCCTTTGTGATACTGTCAATATACAGGACATGGACAAAAGAATGAAAGGCTAAGTTTAAGTGCAGGATAACACATTGGAGAAACTAAGATGCTAAAACGATGAAAGCATCTTCTGTTTAAAGCATCAACAGTTGCCGGGCGTGGTGGTGCATGCTTGTAATTGCAGCACTCAGGAGGCTGAGGCAGGAGGATCGTTGTGAGTTCGAGGCCAGCCTGGGCTACAAAGTGAGCTTGAGGCCAGCCTGAACTGCATAACAAGACCCTGTCTCAAAAAAAAAAAAGAGAAAAAAAAACTGCAAATGAGGCATCAACAGTTATGAAAGAACTAATGTGGAGAGTCAAGGAAGCAAGAGTTAAAATCTACAAAGAATTAGCGGTGGAGGGGAAGGCATTTTTAGATAACTCATACTAGCAGGGATAGGTATGGAATATCTCATGGCAGAACACTCAGAGCTTGGGATGAGGAAGCAGGGAGGAGAGGTGGAAATAGTCTAGAATGCCAGTATGAAGCAAGTAAGGGCTCTACCCTGCCTTTGGGCCCAGTGGTAAGAGGGCTCTGAGAAAGGAAATGGCCCTCATTTCAGGAAACTGCAGGAAAAAATAATTGACTTGAGCAGAAAAGTGAATTTCATATAGAGGAAGATGATGGAAAGAATTCCTCAAAGTGGTGATGCAGGAGGTCTATTTAATAAATGACCCAGACCTTTGTAAGACACAGTAGAAGAACACAGGTGTTGAGGAATGAAAGAGGATTTGAGGTGGTAAAACAAACACTTGCCAGCATCAGTATTACAGTAAATACAGCAATGAATTACACCTGATTTTTTTGTCTGTTTTAAAGGCCTTCAACGCAGAGTGATTCTGTAATGCTTCTAGAATTTTACATCTTTAAATAAAGAAGAGATTTAGTGTGTCACATAGAATGGGTCACACACCCTCTCAGCAATCCTTTGTAAATATTGTCTCATTTATATTTTTTGTAAGTTTGAGCAGTGGGTTATGTTAAACAACAAATTCCTGCAATGGAGCTCTGCTCTGTTGATAACCAGGGGTAGGCAGAAACAGTATTTACTAAAACTGTGTGCCTAATTTCTAACTGGAGGTGAACCACAAAAAATCCTTATTTTCTTTTAGTGTAGATATGTTATTATATACAAGTAATGCAGGTGACAATGACAAAAGAAAGCAAATCTCTACTCCCAGTTTGCACTTGTGTCCAACAAGACCCAGAGCTTCTTTATGCTAAATGTTTTTAGTATTATAGAAGTCCTTATCCTGGCCACCCCAGTAAATTTTGCTTTCTTATGATATCAAATTTTTACCAGTTCCTGTTTAATCTGTATTACTGGTTCTCTGACACCTTCAGCTACTGATATGTGGGTTAAGAGATCACAGAGTGTACCTGTGGACACCTAGGTGTGTACGTATGTATGTGCGGACTTGTGTGCATGACTTTATAGCTTCATGCATACATACATGTGTACCTGTGTGTGTGCCTGTGCACATGTGTGCCCATGCCATGGAAAAGCCTATTTTTATAAATTACTACTGAGAGGAACCCAGATGAAAATTATTGCCAATCCCTTGTTTAACTTCTACAAGAAGAAAAGTGATATTTTTTATTCCAATACTTTGAGAGAAGTTGAAGGCTTGGCTTTTATCTCCACCTGTTGTCTGCCTACAAAGCTCATTACTTGATATTATTGCTCTAATTTTGTTTTGTTTTGATTCCTCTGAAAGACTCAAAGGATTGCAGAGAGGTTCATTATAATTCAGTAATTAGTGTATCTGCAGCTTTCCTCTTCTCCTGACCAAAAATGCAAGGTCACTCTGTCCCATGAAAGTCATTTTCTGGCAACATCTTACACATTAATTTGCTAGTATTAAAATCCAGAGGCAAGGAAGAGCAAAATGTCAAAAGTTCCAGCAGATTTTGTACATGGAACAGTAGGAGAAATTGAGTGAAAGAGACCTTCCAGGCAACTGCCCTTCTTTGATCCAAAATGAGTATTCCTTCAGTTTTTATGTATGATAACAACAAAAGACAATAGTTAAAAGGCACCCTCTGCTGAAAGACATCTCCCTGGAAATTAATCCTTCTAAAATGCCAAGTTCACCCTATCACTCCCTTGTTCTCAAACCTTCCCTACAGAACAATGTCGGCATCTTCATGCTTCCTTTCAAGGTTCCCTCTTGTTAGTGTCTGATCTATTTCCAAAGTTTATTTCTCATCCTCCCCCCTTACAAGACACTTCTAATCTGCTCAAATTGGTTTGTATTAAAAAAAAAATTTTAAAGGCTCTCATTTCTACTTTTGATACTGTTTCCTACCCTCAAATCAGGGCCAGCTTTATCATTTAGTGACCAGGCAATTGCAAGGATCCTGCCTTCAGGAAGTACCTTCTACCCATGGGGTTTAACAAGTGGTCACCATCTTGAAATTCTTAATAGTTTGCCTTTGAACCTGTGGTTGTCCATCCTCAGGACCATGGAGCACACATCAGAAGCTCATAGCCTAACTGCCATAAAATCTTACCTCCTGCTCCCTCCTCCAGAGAGATTTCTGATCCCTCCTGACATCCTCTCCCTGTGGACACCCTCACCTGTAATGGCCTGAGCATAGGCTGAGAAGAGTTGGAATCAGGCATGTGCCCCTTGGTGACTCAGAACATGGCAAGGTGGAGGCTATCTGGTACTGGACTCACAGTGCCATAGCATGGTCAGTCTTTCATCCATCTAAGAGTATAAAACATCCTGAAGTGAAGAATGCAGCTCCTAAGGGGCCCTCACGGTTGTAGATTAGGGCAATGGACCTGTGCAAAGAGAAGACAAACTTCTCTGCCCTGGTTAGGCTGTCACATTCTTATTTTACACTAATTCTTCAAGTTCCACAGCATTGTGATCTGAATGTGTGACCCTCTAAAGTTCTCATGCTGAAATCAAAGTCCTAATGTGCTACATTAAGAGGCGGGGCCTTTGGAACATGGATAGCTCATGAAGGTAGAGCCTTCGTGAATGAGATTAGTGCCCTTACACAACAGATCAATTGGTTGCCTCTCTTCCACATAAGACACATAAAAGCTGCTCTCTTTGAAACAGACAGCAGCCCTCATTAGACACTGAGTCAGCCAACAATTTAATCTTGAATTTCCCACGGAGCTATAAGCAAAAAGTTTTGTCATTTAGAAATTAGTTATTTAAGGTACTTTATTGCAGAAGCCTGAATGGACTGAGCTATGTAGCCTTCCCTGTCTAGAACATTAGATTCTCCATTCTTTCCATCAGATTCATCACGATAATTTTAGCTCATTATTCAAACTGTTCATATTATTTGGAATTATAATCAGGCCATTTTAAACATGTCTCTAACCTCCTGACATAAAAGGCAGTAGACTAAAGGTAGGGTTTTCTAAAAACCCATTGGGAGCTTCTTATTGGGGTCACCCAACTTATAAATTACTTTTGTTTTGGACTCACTGACCTGACACTCTGACTGTATTATCACCAGGCTGATACCTATTCATCTTCTCCTCAAGGAAAATTACTGTGAAATGCCATCTCCTTCTTCCCTCTGCCATCTCTTCCCTTCACAGCTGGATCCACTTACACCTACCATTCTGGAAGTTTAGTCAGTCTCTCCTCCATCCAAGAGTACAAAACATCCTGAAGTGAAGACTGCAGTTCCTAAAGTTTAACTGCATCCCAGTATGTCAGGACAATAATGACTTCAATTCTTTCTTAAAGAAAATTATTTGCTGGGTACAAGTTGTAGAAGATAATACAGGTTTTAATTAGACTTTTGCAATAGGGAAGAGAGACTCCAGTATAAATATGTCTCAGCTCTGCTGAAATAAAAGAAAATAGGACTTTTAAATGCTAAGGTGTGCTGAAAGAAAGGTCTTGGAAGATGCCAGAGTGAGATTGGCCAATTTGATTGGGTCATCTGTGTGCGCTAACTGGTTCTACCCTCCCACAGAGACTGGGAAGCAAGGACCCTATCCTTGATGATCACACTGGCAGGACTGACTTCTAAGTCCTTAAGAAGGACACTGTATCAGTTCGCTGGAGAAACAGATTTAATATTAGTATATATATAATGTATATACATATATAATAAAGGATTTACAAAGTAGGCTTACTATGGCTGCCTGAAGTGTTGGGGCTAGAAGAATGCAAAAGGGTCATCTACACACTGGAGGGCCAGAGGAGTCAATCAAAAGTGAAAGGCCTGGAGCTCACTGCAGAGTCTGGTGCAAGTCCAGAGCCAAAGGATCATCATTGGAAGACTGAAGAGTCTGTGTTGGAAGCCTGAAGGAACTGGAGACAAACATTCAAAGGTGATGGTGAAGACTGGATTTCCTCTGAAAAAGCACAAAGGGACAACCTGCTTCATTTTTCCCCTTTTTTATTCTACCCAAGCTACAAGCCTATGGATTTGTACCACCCACATCCAGGGTGGATCTTCCCTCCTCAGTTTAAGATTTACAAATCAATCATTCAAACACTCCCAGACCTTTGCTCTACTAATCCATGGGCATTTCCAATCCATTCAAATTTATACCACTACTTACTGTCACAGACACTCTTGAGTTGTAGAAGTTAAACATCTCTTTACAGAGGAGATTACATTTCAATTCTATTAGATTAATGCTATAAGAAAAGGGATGTTAAGGATCGAAAATCAGGTTTTGGTAGGAACAGATAGTAAATTTTTTTGACAGTGTGGAGAGCTTTGTCTGGCAGACATTTAAGGAGGTTGAGGTCCTCATGCTAGAAACGTGGCCTGGAGGTGATGGAAGTAAGACAAAGGTTTAGTAGAATCTCCTACTGAGCAGGTGTGAAGATTCTCTTCTTAAGCCATTCCAGTGCCCACAAATTGCATCTCATACCCATCTGGCCAAGAACACAAAGCTCCATTTCTAACCACTAGTATCCTTGCATCCTAGCTCCCTTATTGCCCTATGGGGCAACTCTTTTGTATTCAAGACCCCAAGCCAGAATGTACATAAAGTCATCAAGAAATCAGGTTTTGTGTCCATCTTTCTCAGGAACCACTCATCCATGGGCCACTCATCAGTAAGGAAAACAGGGTGGGCAGTAGGCAATGGTACAGAGACACCATTTGCTGAAAGAGGCACTGGTTATTCCCTTACTCACTGCCAACACCTTCTCCATCAGTGATGTCCACCCCTGGGACTACCCCACATGGAACAGATCTGGGGTTATGCCTAGATGAGTATCTTACCTTATGCTAGGCACTTTGCCCACATCATCTCTTCTTATCCCCTACAAAAAGTCCACAAGGGCACAATAATGCACAGAGGGTTTCAGTAATATAGATACTGTGGAAAGTTAACAACCGTATTTTTATTTCATTTCTACCTTCTGCACCAAGGATAATGAGATCCAAACTGAAAGAAACTGAAGCCTTGGGGAGAGTAAGAAATATTTAGAGAACATTAAGTGACATAAGGTGAATAAGAGGCCCCAAAATTACCACCAAATCATTGAAGAAGTGACCAGAGAGCCACATGAGTGGTCTTTGCAATACCCTAGAGAATGGAGGAAATGTCAAAAGGCTAAAGATAGCAGATGGTCATAAAAGGGAGAACTGGTCCTTCAAAGCAATGTGGAGAGATGCCAGTCCATAAGCTTCTCAGTGACTTCCTGGAAATTTGCAAACTGAGGTTGAACAAATTTTGATGAGCTGTTTGGGAGCACACCATGACTATACTGCGCTCCCACGGGCTTAAGGCAACAGGGCCAGGCAACAGCAGACTGAAACTGTGAGTCAGAAAGAACTTTCCTCCCCATAAGTTGGTTATCTCGGGGATTTTGTCACAGTGATGAAAAGCTAGTGAACAAGGAATTTTGTCAACTTGAAAATATTATATAGACTGGTGGGTGTTCTTAGGGAAACAGCCTTCCATATATATGAGGTGGTCTGATTGCAACTAATAGAATTTTTAAGTACTAGTTTGGTAGGTTTCATTAGGAAGAAATTTAACTTACTTAATGAAAAGGAAATCTTGTTATTTTATTACCTTAAGAAACCAGGAATGATGAGATGGACAGGTATAGGATGATTGGTCAGTTTCCAAAGACTGCATGCTTCTGAACCTTCTCTCTCTTCCTTTTTTCACCAGGGCTTCCCTCCACTTCAGCATAATTATCTTTTATGTGGATCGACATTCTCTACTTGCTCCCATTAGCAGAATGAGAGGATGAGATGGAGAGAGTGGCATGGGAATACTCAAGAGAAGAGATAGGCAAGGAGTCCCTCCACAACTACAGACCCCCAAAGTCATGTGGCTAGAATGAGGGAGAAGCAATTCTCAAAAAGCAGGACAAGAGTGATGCTCCTTCAAGGTGAAGGATAAAAGAGCACTGGGAAAGCAGAAGCACAGCCATCATCACTTCCCGGTGGTTGAAGGATAGATTCTAACATCTTTCCTTTATGCTACAACAAAACCATATTTGAATTAAATATAAGAATGAATGTGCTCACAAAGATGAAACTATGAACCTGTCGCATAGGTTCATAAAGAGTTGTGTGTAATTTTACCTTTAAATAAACTTGATTAAGGTATGATTTCTATAAAACAAAATTTTTCAGTACTGTTCAATTCAAAGAGTTTTGAACAAACTTTACACACTTTTGTGACTACTGCCCAAATCAAGATATAGAAATTTTCATCTCTACAGAGGCATCCTAGTGCCTTTCTACACCAAATCCAGCAATCTTACACTCCCTTGCCCCGGCCCCGGCCCCAGCCCCAGCTCCAGCTCCAGGTAAAGAGTAATAGTTTTTGCCATGCTTTAATTTTAGACTGGTCACTTCTAGAATTTCATGAATACAAAATCACACTCTGTATATTCTTTTGTGTATGTTTCTAACACTCAGAAATATATCTTTATATTATTGGCATTATACATATTAGTAATTCAACACTTTTTAACATTACATAATATTGTTATATGTGTATAACTCTGTGTGCTATCCATCCACTGGTTGATGGACATTTGGGTCATTTTCATCAGCAATAGTTTTCAATCAGGCTGTTATAAACATCTGTGGTGGGTTGAACCATGTCCCACAAAAAGATATGCTGAAGTCCTCACTCCTAATACATGTAAATGTAACCTTATCTAAAAATAAGATCTTTGCAAATATAGTCAAGATGAGGTTGTTGTGGTGGCTCCAACTTGATATGACAATGTCCTTATTAAAAGAAAAGAGACACACAGAGGCATGGGGCCATATTGCCATGAGATGACAAGGCAGAGATGCAGTGATGCATTTACAAGCCAAAGTATGCCAAGGACTGCAGGCAACATCAGAAGTTAAGAGAAAGTCACGGCACAGATGTAACCCCTAGAGCCTTCAGAGAAACTGTAGCCCTATCAACATTTTCCTTTTGGACTTTTAGCCTCTAGATCTGTAACAGGATAAGGTTTTGTTGTTTAAAGTAATGCAGTTTCTTTTAATTCACTATGACAACTCCAAAACACTAACACAGCACTCAAGTACACATCATCATGTGACACATTTTCATTTCCCTTGCATGAATATCCAAGAGTGGGATTGCTGAGGTGTGGTATGTTTAATTTCACAAGAAATGGCCAAAGTGGTTCCTGAAGCGTAGTAAATTTTATGTACTAGCTAGCAATGCACAAGAGTCGGAGTTGTTCTACCTCCTCATTAGTGCTTGGTAGTATCTGTCATTTTAATTTCCCATATGCATTTATCTGCATTTCTGTTGATATCAGGCATCTTCCATGTTCTTACTTGCCATGGCTATACCTTCTCAGTGAGATGTCTCTTCAAATATTATGGCCATATTATGAGGTACAGTGTCTTTACCAGATACATTTTCCATATATTTTCTCCCAGTGCATATAGCTTGTTTTCCATTATCTTAATAGTATTTTTTGAAAAGCTGAAGTTCTCATTTTTATAAAATTCACTTTATCATTTAAAAAAAATTTTTTTTAGTACACTAAGAAATCTTTGCTTATCCAAGGTCACAATGATCTTATCCTATCTTTTCTTCCAGAAGTGTTA
This sequence comes from Chinchilla lanigera, assembly GCF_000276665.1. NCBI lineage: Eukaryota > Metazoa > Chordata > Mammalia > Rodentia > Chinchillidae > Chinchilla > Chinchilla lanigera. The sequence continues at coordinate 6,156,235 of NW_004955431.1, read as the reverse complement.
TCATTTTACATTTTAGTCCATGACTCATTTTGACTTAATCATGTGTTTATAATGTTAGATAATTATCAAAGTTCATTCTCTTCCCAGTGGATAACCAGTATTTGAAATACATTAATTTGGTTTCTTTCTCAAAAATCATTTGGCCATATATATATAAATCTATGTCTAGATTCCGTACCTGTTCCACTGATTTATATGTCTCTATACACCAGTGCTATACTATCTGGAATACTTCACCTTCATAGAAAATCTCAGAGTCACCTTGTACAAGTCCTCCAAGTTTGATCTTTTGCCAAACTCTCTTGAAGTGTATCTGTTTCATCATTTACGTCTTTATCTTAAGGAGGTCATATACACATACAAAGAGGTTTTCAATGAAAAGTAAGTCTTTCTGCCACTTCTGGCTCTTTAGTTCTCCTCCCTTGAAGAGGCCACTTTTAGAAATTTCTTATTCTTTTCTTTTTCAGATATTATAATTGAATTTTTAAAAATTGAGTCAGACTTTAAAGGCATGTTATTTGCAGGCATCTTTAAAGGCCTGTAATTTTATTTTCCACATCAATCCAAACTGCCGGTAAATGTGCTTGTTTCAAGTGAAGCCAGTCAATACCAGACATTGGAAGATTCAGCCTTTACTGATGATATGCTTTATTTTGCCCCCCAAGAAAAAAGAAGAGAGACATTTGTATGAATCACCCAGTCATTGTAATTCTGTTAGAGTTGTTTAAATATGCTGCTTATTTTTAGCTTAATTGCAGCATAATTATATAACACTAAGTAATCAGAGCTAGGTGATGCTAATAAATTGATCTTTAAGAAAATCTCAAAAGCCTAGTTAGGAAACATCCATATATATGACTCAGGGGTCATCCTCCTCCTCAAAGATCAAGACACTGCAGATCCACAAATGTATGGATAGAAGTCAACACTCACTGGTTGTCATACAAATATAAAGTCTTGTTCCAGATAATATGAAGAAATCCAAAGATAAATCATATCCTGCCACTATCCTCTAGGAATTCACAATCTAGAAGGGGAGACACAGACATGCATAATTATTCCTGATGCCATTAAAAGCTCTAGAACTGAGTTTGCCATGGAAGGCAGTGGAAACACAAACATGCAGGGACGCACACTCTGGAAACTAAATGATGAAACCGCTTAAACTTTTATTAAATTCAAACCATTCATCAGTGCACAGCTTTCTAGACTCGTATTTCATTCTTACTGAGTGAAATAATTTTATCTCTAAACTAGGTCAGTTGTTCAGGATATAGTCTTTTAAGATAGAAGGCAGTGTTAGAAACTGAAAACCTACTTTGTCTAATTCCTAAATTTGCACTACTGGGCACATTTAATTACTCTTCTGGGAACACCAACCAGGAGTACCAAAGTTTTCTTCCTTCTGGTGAAGCAAAAAGTGAGCTGGGTGATTTGTTTCTTTGGGAGAACAGAAACAAGCAGTGCCTACTGTCAAGACTAAGAAAGCAATATTGGTTCTACTGGTACAAGACTGAGAAAGGATTCCTGGCTTCCTCTGTCTTGGCATTTTGTCTAAATTCTTTAGAAACCATGAAAACTAACAAAAAGAACTGTTTCTGAGAACTCACATGTCTAATTCATAAAAGAAACAACACATTATTGGTTGTAGGTAGAGCATGCAAGTCTGCGGAATTTAACCATGTAGAATTTCTTGTTGATTATATGTTAGTAACATGCAATGATTTGTATGTGTGTTATGAAGTATTTTCTACTAAAATTCCTTGTAATTTCGAGCAGAAAGTCTTTTCCATACAGTAAAGGTATTCCTGGGAAAAGAAAAGAGAATTACATACTTTATTAAACACAATACCCTGCAGAAGTTCCTAAGACACTGTATTTCATGAAAGTAATACATTTGTTTGTTTGCATCTCGGTGGCATCAGCAATTACTGAGAAATGCATTAAGCCCCTCGTGAAGGTCAGAGCTTATAAATTCTAAAGGATGATTCATTATTTTATAGATATACTCATTGATTAAGTAAATAAAAGACAAGTAACTTGCCAGGATCACTCAACAAAAAGTAGAAGTCAAAAATTACTCTCTGGGATTTATTGTTGAGGGGTTATTGCCTCTGTTTTAGTCAACAGTGCTGTCAGCTGCCACAGAAAGCCCAACTAACAGAGATTTGTTTTCTCATATACCAGAGGAGTCTGAACACTATTTGCAAATTGTATTGGTTCTGCTACTCCATAAAACCATCAAGAACCAAGGCTCTTTTTCCTTTCCTTCCACCATCTCCAGCATTCTTACAATGTTAACTTTTCGTCTTTATACTTGTCATAGACTAGTCCCCAAAATGGCTGCAGAAGCTCCAGTCATCTTATCTGCACACAAGATAGGAAAAAGATGAGACGGGTGCACCAGCTCAAATATACCTTTCATCAGGGAAAGCAAAGGGCTTTCCAAAAGCTAGTAAGACTACCATCTCATTGGCTCGGTTTGGGTTACCTTGCCACCTCTCTACTGAGAGAGTGCTCATTATCTCTTGTAGGAGACAGAAAGGAGAAAGAAGGTTGAAAATATACATGGAGTTAATCACCCATGATTTCTACCTCAGAATATAATTAAATTATTATTGTACTTCCTTGGCTTCAACTTTTACAACACCACAAAGCAATGTCAAGAGACATTATGATTATAACTAAATCAAAATAAAGAGAAGCTCACAGATGCCTGCATATACAACAAACGGGATCAATTAGTTTTATCTTCGGCTTCATTGGAAAGTTAGCCCTATCCGCATGTGAAGATAACCTAGTAAGTCAGAGCACCAGAGGCCTTTGTTTGCATTGCAGCCAGAACTCAAAAGCCTGAAATAATACAGTACCGCAAGGAGGAGTGAGCCTCCTCTCATCAGCACACCACACGCCTCACTTCAAAGCCTTCTGGGCTGGGCTGTCAGACTTTGAAGGCTTTTGGTCACAAAATAAATCACAGCTCAGCAAGTCTCTGATTTTCATGTGTTTTAAAGTACAGTATATTGGCATGCACTCAGTACTGCCAGGACAGTACTCTTAAGGGTTTGCAGACTTCTATGGTCAACGGTTGTAGTGTGCTTTATTCATGGGAGGGTGGTTAACCTCATATTTTGGAAAACCACTACATAAGTCACCAAATGCAATGGGATTCATTTCCCATTCTTCTGTACCTCCTGAGATCTTCAATCCAGCAATAAATAAATAACCTTTGCGACAGGAATGCTGAGATAAGCAAATAATAGGTATGACTACGACAGACAAGTTGTATATTTTCTATTTTTTTATCTGGAATGATAACCAGGGCTCTTTGGGAATGTGGGCTATGGTAAAAGCTAGTGAGAAAAATCCAACATACACAAGACAGCATGAAAAGGAAAATGGAAAATACAGAATAATATTAAAACATGGGGATGGATGGATGGATGGGTAGAAAGAAAGGAGGAAGAAAGGAGAGAGACAGAGAAAAGAAGGAGAAAATATGAGAAAAAACAAAAGAACAAAAAATGAAGAAAAAATTCTGGCTTGGGAAGAAGACAGAAAAAGTGGTAGATGTTATTTGGCTTTAAGGAATTTAAGTTTAAAATCTTAAAATGATTATGTTTTTGCTCCCTTTCTTTTCCCACTCCCCTGAAGCCTTAGTTCCCTGGGTAAAGGGCGATTTTTAAATATGTCTCTAGTCTTCTTAACACCTTCTCTGAGCAGTGTGATTTATACCAAGGATGGCAGTACATACAGAAGACTAAAAGATGATCCCCTTTTAATAATACACGCAGTTCATATTGGTTCACCACAGCAGGGATGAACACCACAACAGAAAAAATATTAGTTTAACTTCAATTTAAATTTGTTTCAACATTAGACCACTGTTTTACCATAATTACTACTGTATGAAAATATTGGTGCATCTACAGGTAGCTCTTTCCAAAGCAAGATCTCTGAGATTTATTTACACTTGACAATGTATATGCATTACTCACTCATGTGTTCTAATGAATTTAAGAGAAAGACTTAGATAATCAATAAACTTGACTTGAAAAATTTGACAAAGACCATAAATACTAACTTGCTACATGAGTCTTCCTTGCCAGGTGCTTTACACGTTGTTTAGTTTTTCATACACCAGCGCCAGAGTTAAAATGATAATTGATGCCAGAGTAGAAGGAACAGAAGCTCAGTGACAAAAAGACCAGCCCAGAATCCACCATATCCCATCTGTGATCTTGAGTCACTTGTTTAGTTTCTTGTCCCTCAGTCTCCTCATTTGAAAAATTGCAATGGAAATATGCACACCTCAAAGAATAATTGCATTCAGTGAATATACATAAATCGTATGATACTTGGCACACAGCGAATCTGCAATTGCACACCAGTTGTGGTTTTTATTAACAGTGGACCTCAGGACACATCTGCCCTAGAAAGTGCCTGCTTTTCAAACTGACTGCTAGTGGGAATTCTGCACTGTGTGACGCACCATCTATGTGACCCTAAATGGTAGCCCTGTGCTTGAATCCACTCTCCAACAGTGATAGTGTACTCTCCTGTAAAGTTATGGGCCAGGTTTAGAAATTTCAGTATTGTAACTAAACTTACCATTACAGACCCAGAGGGGTGCCTAAAAACGGGTCTCATTAGTTCTACACTAGAAGCCAGGGGTCAGAAAAAGTACCTGCCCAAACTTATTTTTGTAAATAAAGTTTTATTGGAACCCAGTCACACTGTTTCATGTACATAGTTTCTATGGTCGCTTTAACACTACAACAGCAGAGCTGACTAGTTGTAATATACACCCTAAAGCTTGCAAATCTAGAATACTTACTAGCTGGGCCTTGTGGGAAAAGCTTCCTGAGCCCCAGTCAAACACCAAACTAAAGCCACATTCTTATCTTCAATTTCTCTGTGGAGCACATTTTTCCAAGCCAGCGGTGTGGTAAGCTTGGTATTGTTTGTAAATAAAATGGACACCTATTGCTGACAGGAGCCTCCTGGTATTTATTTATTTACTTACTTACTGATTTTTGAGACAGGGTCTCACGGTGTAGTTTAGGCTGGCTTTGAACTCATTGTGCAGTCCGGGCTAGCCTTGACTATATCCCGAGCCTCTTGCCTCAGCCTTCTGAGTGCTAGGACTACAGATGTGCCCCATCACATTTGGCCAAGAGTGTCCTTGTCTTATAAGACTGGAGCGCATGAAGCAATCAGAATTGTAGCAAATGATAAATCAGGTGCCCAGTTATATAACAGAGGCTGCAAATGGTAGACTAAGAATCCCAGGATAAGAGAAGTCAGGACAGCCCATGGTCTTGAAATAAATATTTTCCAGAGAAGTTGAGGAAGGAATTAAATCTTGAAGGGTATAGAAGCATCATATATGGGAAGAAAATGAAGGTTTTTAGGCAGAAGGTGAAGAGGAAGTCAAAAAACAAGAAAGTGCATGGTGACCAGTAAAGAAATGAGCCCGGCTACAGGATAAACTTCAGAGCATGGTGTACTGGTAGGGAGGACAGGGGAGTAGAAATGAGGGTGTGTAAAGTGACACAGGGGAAACTGGGACAGTCTGGGTCTAGAGGAGCTGAACTTGACTGAAAATAAGAGAGAGCCATGGCAGCTTCTTATGAGCTACAGCTACCATGTGATAAAAGCAGTTTTGGAAAAAAAAGAAATGACAGACAAGAACCCTGGTTGAATTTTTTGCTATAATTTAGGTATGATATGATGACAGGATTATTTGAAGAGGAACAAAATGGAAAAGGCAGATATGAGAGAATTTGTAAGCCAAAACTTAGTGGCTGATGTATACGACATAGAATGAACTAGAAAGAGCCAAAGATGATTGCAGAAAGTGCTAATGAGGAGCCTGATAGAATACCAGTACCATCACTAGAAAGGAGAAGCCAATTTAGAAGGACATATTTATGTACCCCTTTGCCTCTCTTTTTTTATCGGTAAGAAATACATAACAGAATTTACCTTTGTAACTGTTTTTAAATGTACGGATCAACAGGGTTAAGTACTGACATTGTGGAAGACCGGACCTCTAAAACCTTTGCATGTTACAGATTTGAAACTCTATGTCAGTTAAACAACTCTCTCCTTCTTCCTCTCCCCAGCATTTATGATCTTCTTAAATAAACTCAAAATTATATAACATCAAATACAGTCACGTCCCATGCTTCAGTCACGTCCCATGCTTAACAATGTTTTCACCAATGATGGACCACCTGGTCCCATAGCTTCTGTTACCTAGTGATGCCATAGCCATCTTAGTTGTGGAGTGGTACACTCTATGACATTCACACAACAAAATCACCTATGGACACATTTCTCAGAACATTATCCCTGTCCTTAAGTGATGCGTGACTGTAACAAAAAATGATGAGTTGGAAGATTTATTTGTTTTGTATGGATATCAAATACTATACTTGTGAGGTCTGCAGGCTAAAGTGCATTAAGTATTATACACATTCATTCACTCAACAGATGTTTATTGACTACTTACTAGTAGTTGATTACTGAGGTAGGGTCTGGAAATGCTAAGGTGAATAACATACAGCAATTGCTCTTAAGGTAAATTTGGTTAAAAAAAAAGAGGTTCTCACTGCGAATGGAAATAGATTTGCAGAAAATCCTAGCTAAATGAGATTTAAAATTAAATCAGAAATGGGTTTATGGTAGAGTGGTGCAGTCCAACAGGACGACCATGAAGCAAACTGAACTTAACTGATACCAATGATACTGCAATTATAAATAACAAGAACGCAGAAGAGGGGCCTGGGAGATAGCTCAGCTCCTGTTTGGAAAGTGCAAGGTCGAGTTCAATTCCAGGTACCAAAAAAAAAAAAAAAAAGAGTCTCTTTAGCTGGTGGTGGTACACTCCTATAATCCCAGCACTCGGGAGGCTGAGGCAGGAGGATTGTTGGGAGTTTGAGACCAGCTTGGGCTACAAAGTGAGCTCAAGGCCAGTCTGAACTGCATAATGAGACCCTATCTCAGAAAGACAAGAAAAGAAGAAAAAAAAAACAAAAAACAGCATGCAGAAGAATGACAGCAAATTTCTCAACACAAATTATGAAAACAGGAGAAAGCAAGAAAAATATCACCAGGTCAGAATGGATAATGGAATCAGAGGTAGTGTTTTGCATAATCCTAGGATGCTGGGAGGCTGAGACAGGAGGATCAAAAGTTTAATCACAGCCTGTGCCACAGAGCAATTTAGTGAAACTTTGTCTCAAAATGAAAAATAAGAGAGATTCTGTGTATGTCACTCAGTGTAGCACCCAAACACCCCATAACTCAAAATAAAATAATTTAAAAAGAGCTAGGGTTATAGCTCATTACAAAGGTCCTGAGTTCAATCCCAAGTACTCAAGAAAAAAAATGCATAATGGATGAAGTTCAAAAAAAGAACAAGAAACACTCAGGAAAATGCAATCCAAATCCCAATGATCATAAAATTGCATATATTTATATATTCATTTAGCATTTAATTGTTTCCTAAAAGAAAGCTGATGACTATGCTCCTAAAGGCTCAAATATTTAATTACAGGAAATAAATTCATTTTACAATAATTAGTTTTGGACAATTTAGGTAAAGTGCATTTTTCCATGGAGGAAAGAATGCTTTATTGCTGTATGCTACATTACAGCTTATCTAGTTTACTAGAAAACACTTAGAAAGTGTTTTAGCAAATTGTTTGTGTGTTTATTATGTCTCACTGATGGACAGCTAGGGCCAGGAACACCAGTCATTCCATATTTTACAGAATAAGCCCACAACACAAAGACTTGTGCTGTATCCTTCACAACTTTCTAACAGTCCGCTGAATATTCTCTTAACAGAATCACAACATAGCTCCATTCTATCTATAATTACGTGGGGGGTTTCTTGAATTATTTCAGTCGTTGAACTCAACTTGTTCCAAATTTGTGTTCAAACACTGAAAAGTTGGAGAACTGAACACATGTTTCACATAAGAAATAAGAGAAAACCAAATAATGGTTCTGAGGGTCATTTTTGGCCCTTGGCTTATATTTCCACTCATGAACTCACTTTACCAGGACTTGAACAAATTTTACCATGATTTTTTCTTTAATTTTATTGTGGTTCTCACGGTTTTCCGCTTATCTTTCCTGCTGGTATCACTTTCTTTGGAAATATGGTTATGATGTTTTATGCAAATAAAGTGCAAATAAAGCACAACGATGAATGTTTTAACACTAACACAAGTGTTATACGTTGTCTGGGCGAGAGCAGCGCTTAGCTTGAAGTGCCACCCGTTTTGCGTCCGCGGCGAGACACAATGCCCGACTCACTCTCGGCCTGTACAGGTTTTTTCAAGCCAGATTTTTTTGTTCAACTACAAAGCAAAATTACGAACACCAAGCAAATTTTTCAAACTTTGCTTTTCAAGTAGTGGATATTTCGAGCCTGGAGCCTTTCAATACTATCACTGTATACTAAAATTTCCAGGAATACAAATACATTGAAAATCAAAAGACAATTATGATGTTCCCCTTGGAACTTTACCACCAGTTGCCTACCATTTTGGACATTCATTTAGACGATTATGTCATGAAAAACATTGTGACTTGTGGTATTAGACTCACGGATACAAAAACATCTTTATCGGCCTGTGCTTTTAGCTGCCCTACTCCATTATTCCATTTAAACTGACAAGTTTCTTACCTACCCTTTATTCCAAAATTAGCAGTTGTCTTATCACTCTAAAAACCAGCTTTACTCATTATAAGCAAGTGCGTCTGAGCACTTCGTTATATTCTTTTACACTTACTTATTAAATACAAGCGATTTTATTATAAATTACTTTCCATTTACTTTATTTCTTACCATTACAAATTTACATCCTGTGCTCTAAATATTAAACCAGAAACACTAAATCTGATGGAAGAGAGAATAGGTAGAACTCTTGAAGATATAAGTGTGGGCAAAGACTTTATGAATAAAACACCAGTTGCACAGGAAATATGACAGTGAATCAACAACTAGAATCTCATCTTATTAAAAAGCTTTTGCACAGCAAAAGAAACCACCAACAGAGTGAAAAGACAACCCACAGGGTGGGGAAAATTTTTAGACAGTTGTTCTTCAGACAAAGGACTATATCCAGAGGTTATAGGAAACTGAAAATAATCAGAGCTCCCAAATTTAAAGACCCAGTAAAAAAATGGGCATCTGAAATGAATACATACTATTCAGATGAAGAATACAAACAGCAAATAAATACATGGAAAAATGTTCAGCATCACTGTTGATTCAAGAGATGCAAATTAAAACAATGCTGAGATTCCATCTCACCGCAGAAAAAAATGGCTATCATCAAGAAATCAACCCATAACAAATGCTGGAGGGGTTGTCAGGGGAAAGGAACCCTTCTCCACTGTTGGTGGGAGTGTAGACTGAATATTAATGTGGAGATTTGTCAAAAAACTTGGACTAGAAATCTCACCTGACCAGCTTTTCCCCTTCTTGGTATCTTCCCAAAAGAATTAAAAGCATATTACAGCAATATACACACACCCATATTTATAGCAGCACAGTTTGTAATAGCTAAATCTTGGAAACAACCCAAATGCTATCAACTGGTGAATGCATAAAGATGTGATTTTTTAATACAGTGGAGTACTTCTCAGCCATAAATGATAAGCTTGAGACATTTCTAGGTAAATGGATGCATCTTAGCACCATACTCTTAAGTGAAATAAATCAGACATATATGTGTAAATATCGAATTGTCTCCCTGGTATGAGCAACTGAAAGTGTAAAGAATGACCAAAATGCATAGCAGATATTGTGAAATAGGAAGAAATTGTTCAAAAGGGAAGGGGAACTAGGGAGAGGGAAGGAGGGGAAAAGAAAAAGAAAGAAAGAAGGATAAAAGGGAAACAAAGCTTTGTAAATAAGGAGGGGAGGAGGGGTTGAAGAGAGAGAAGGGGGATGGGCAAAAAAGAGGAATCAAGATATATCATGTACAGCACAAATTCCCTGATGAATATGAGCATTATGTGTATCTAATATTCATTCATCTGGATGTTTGAAGGTGTGGGGGTGGGAGTGGGTATGTGTGGGTATGTGAGAGAGAGAGAGAGAGATTATCTGTGAAGGAATTTTTCCATGTTGAGGGAGAAAGCATATATGAGGGTGCATACAAGTTCCTAGCTTAGAAGATGGACAGTGGGGAAACCCTTCATTAAAATGAAAGTGTAGGAGGAAGGGGACAGTTCAGAGGGTGAAGGACGAAGAGATTAACACAGACTGGGACATACTGGATGCAAAGGACAGCTGGCCATCAAGTGAAAACACCAGCCTGAAATTCAAGAGACAGATCTGGACTAGGGACAGTAGACACACCAATCTAGGAAGCAGCAGGATCTCTGTGACTTCACTGAACCCCAACCACCCTAGGAGGAAGTTGCTAGCTTTAGTTGTTAGCCAAGAAATCAAAGCTTGCCCACTCGCATAGTTGGAGAGCTAAGATCTGCTTCTTGGGCTGTCTGGGTCCAAAGCCCACCCTTGTTTTATTACCCTACACTGTCTTTCAAATCAGGAAACTTGGGACTCCCAGCTGGCATTTCCCCATGAATCCATACATGAAATATTGAGGAAAATCTATCAGAATAGTTGCATAGGGAAGTATATCTTTTCAGAAATGACTATAAATGTCTTCTAGATTTCCTGAGAGATCTTCTTTCAAAAATAAGACTGTACCTTGATGTGTATGATAACAACTAAGGGAGACCCACAGAGAAGCCTTTGTCACTCTGTTCTCTGCGTTCACATTTCCAAAGCACAGCTCTACACAAAGGGTAGGTAAGGGAGTGTCCTACATCTCTCACACAAGGCCCCCCGGGATTCAGGGTTCAAGAAAATACCTGAATCATTATTCTACAAAAACAGCCACCATTCTCACCTAAGGGGCAAAATCAACTTCGGACAATAAATAGCTATATCTATTTAGTGTTCAGGTAGATTTACTTCAAAGGTGCTAAATCAAAGAGTGCCATAACCATTCATCTCCTGAATTTTACATCAGGGACAAAAGAGAGGAGGAAATAAATAGGCAATTATGAAGGGAACCCACTGAAGTCACAGATGGGCTCCATGATAATGTGGAACGACAGCAGGCCTGTCCTCTCCTAATGTCTGCTCACAGCCTTCCCCAAGTGCTGGAAAGAATATCAGATTGACTGTGCACGTAGCTGAACCCCACGTCATCCCACTGATGGCAACACAAAGTCCACTTTCCAGAGTGAAGACATTTACATGCAATTTAAAACGTTTGCATGTCACCATGACACAGCATGCTGAACGGTGAACTGAAACCCAGCCTGACCTGTCCCCATGTTCTCAAAGAGCACTTGCCGGAATTTCCCTCCTGACTCCACTCAACCTAAGTTTAAGCCATCCGTAAGCACCCTGGAAGCCACAAGACCTGAAATGCATCCTGAATTGTTAGTAGACTCGTGGCACTGACCAAAGCTGTTGAAAGAAGCCTCATCAACAGCTTTATGCTGGCTCAGCTGGCCAGCCCTTCCAGGACTGACCAAATGGTTCAGACAGCCAGGCCTCTCCCAGCCTGGACCTGCTAGACATTTGATAAAAGTCAAAGAATGTGATGGTGTCATAGTCACCCAGGGCCTTTGCCATTGCTACCACACTCCCAGATTCTTTGGATCTGGCTGTGCAGGCATGCCAGCTGTGCTGGAAAAGCCACAGCTTCTGTGTGTGTTATTCATAAGACCCCCATTCCAAAACTTGCACCATGGTGCAAATTCTTCTAGAAGTTAGGATCACTGGTTAAGCAAAAGTCAGGTAAGCATAATGCCCTATCTTCTTTTAAACCTGTCTTTACTACAACTTCTACCTAGATCCTTTCTTGCAATAGCAATCAACCATCCTCCTGGGATAAATGACATCAGTATGGCCACTGATGTAAAAGAAGGTACAGGTCTTTGTATGGGACAGTTCAAACAATAATTTAGTACAATGCAAACAAAGCACCCTGTATCTTGAGGATCTGAGTTCTTTCAGCCAAGTTCTCAGTCTTCCCTTCATAATGAAGGTAAACTCCATCCTGAGTGCCTCAATTACAGAGTAAGGGCACTGTTACCCACTCCACCTGTCCTGTTAGATCCTCAAGAACAAAATGTGGATAAAATGAAGTAGAAATATTTGTACAGTTTAATAAACCAAAAAAAGTAAAACACAGTGGTATTATTACTGGGTGCAGATAAATGCCTTTGTATCACTTGTTATACTCAAACAAAGTTGCACTTTTTACCACACCTAGTTTTCCCCGCTGACAGTATCAGAACCTAATTCTGGTAATCAGTACCTGAAAGGAGGTCTTTCACTGAAGATCTTATGAAAGTGACAATCAGATTTATGGAAACTGCATGATCGGTAATAAAAGTTCATTAGATATCCTTAGGCAATAAAACTTGACCCTAAATATTCTTTCCCTTTAACTACCCAGTGTAGCTAAGATGCTGTTCACTGGACCAGCATTTTACATCTCCACATCTTCAGAAGTCTCTGCTCTAGGACATCAGCTTTTATTGAGAGAGGTCTTAACCTACGCCTGTACAGTTGCCCACAGTAAATCAATAGCTCTCAGCTCTCTGTCACCCACTACCAGCCCGTACCACAGATATTCATGAGTGCCTACAATATGGCGTGCTCTGCCTGGGACAAAATAACATCCCAAAACCAGGAGGTCCATCATTCCAAGGAACTCATTCTTCATAGATAGGTTTGCCCGGAAGCGTGGTATCTCACTATGAGAGTGAAAGTCATAGGGTTAGCTACAGAAACCTTTGGCAGAAAAGCCACCTGCTTTTCGTATCTGCCTTGAGCCTAATGCACAATCCTAGTTGACCAGAAATCTGGATGCCACCACATCCGTGACTTTTTCCTAGAACGTCCAATTGCGGCAACGGGTTAGGGTCTTCATGTGTCATCCCTTCCAATATTCCACTTCCAGATCCTTCAATACCTGTCTCCATGGTAGGTCCCAGAAGTGTATCAACAGTCCCCTCTGAGCACTGTATGTCAGGCCATGTCCTGAGAGCTTCGCATTTAATCCTCTTAAGAACTGTTATCATCTGCTTTGTATAAAGGAAGGAAGAATAGCTCAAAGGATTAAGTAACAGTTCCAGCCTCATTTAATGTAAGTGGTAGAACCAGAATTCAAACCTAAACTGAATCCAAAGCCTCCCACTGACTGAAGAAAGCGAATGTAACATGGCCGGGAGACTCCATCGTGTTTATAGCAATGAGAAGATTTCCTGTTTTGGCCCATCCATGTCTGGGAACAGAATTGCCTTCCTTCCTGCAAAAACTCTAGTCTTGTCTCTGTGACTTGGAAAAATAGTCAGGTGTTAAATGAGCCGGGCAGCATGCAAGAGGGTAAAATTAACAAGCGTAACAGTAGCATTCTCTTTTAAATGTCAGCAATGTTCTAGGAAATGAGGAAAATCCTAATTAAAATCAGCCTCCACACGAGGGGTCCTTTCTTCCCTCGTGGCCCTCAAAGTGGCCTACAGCATCACTGTAGCCCTCCTGCCACTCCAGGAGCAGGTGGACTCCAAACATCCAGTGGAGACGTACAGGACACCTCACGGAGACTCAGACAGGAAAAGCCACCCAGCTGGGTCCTCTGTTTATTCCATGAACTCTGATATCCAAGCCGCACAGAAACAGGCCTCACGCCACCTCCCACGACGGGCTTTGTTATTCGAATGAAAGACCACCCCAAATGGCAGAGCAGCTTTCTTAGCAACTTTCCAGGGAGCTGACCTGCTCAGAGCAAGTCTCTCAGGTCTCTTTCTTCCCCATCTGAAGCTGGGAGGGGAGGCTTCAGATTCTTCATCAGTAGGGAAGCCATTTCAGACAAAAAAAGCCTCTTTGTGAAAGGCTTATTTGAAAGGCATGCACAGATGAGTTAGAATCTGGGACCATGTCCAGGTGGAAGTCTTGCCTGGAATTCCTAATGCATTCTTTCTCTTATTAAAATAATGCAGGGAATCGGGCGGCTTGTTGCTTCTCTGCATGGAGTCAATTTGGCTCATACTGTGTGACCATTTAAAATCTGACCTCAAGTGCCAGTCTAAAAATCTTTCATTCTGAGTATGTTTCCATTCCACATAACAAGCCCATAGCTGTTGCCCACGCTATTTCTCCAGGCAAATAGTAACTCAGTAAGACCGAGCCTCTGGTCAGAAATGGTGCAATTGGCCAACGGGTCCAATGTCTCATTCATCGGCCCCACCCCACCCCCACCCACACGCTAGCCCTAGATCCATTTTTCTGATTTATCTCTTCAGGCACAGACCGCCCTTTGTAGTCCAGGGAAGGTGTTTCCATCTGGCCAGATGCACATGACACTGAGCCCCGCCCTTCCCACCCTTTGAGCAGACTTATCACACAGGAAGACAACCCTTTCTCAACAACAAGGGATGGAGGTGGGGTCAAGACACAATTAGATTTGTCTCCAGCAACCAGTTTGCAATCTCCCTTGACTTCCATTTTCTCCCAAAGAAACATGGGGTAAAATATGGAAAACTACCATGTTTTTTCCCTGAGGCAAATAGCCTTCCAAGATGTAGCCAAGAGGAAATATATACATAGCCAAAATCAGTGGGTGAGAACATCCAGTGGGAAATCTGCCATCTAGTAATCTGCAAAGAAGCATCGAGAAGCCGCAGAGCACCGCACTGTCGCCTTCAGCTACCACAGCCGTTCCCAGGTTGGGTCTGTCCTCTGGCCCATTGAGGACATCCTATTTTATCTGAGCCTCAGAGCAGATGAAGAAGCATTTGTACAATTCACAGCATCCACCTAGGGACAGTCAGTTGTTGCAATCTCTGAGAGAAAGGAAATAAGACGGTGTTTTATTTTTAAGTAGCCCTGGAGATTTCAATGATTGCATTAAAATTTTAATCACAAACTCCTTAAGTTCGAAAGGGGAAAAAAGAAAGCTCACAAAGGACTCATTGTAGAAGAGAGTTTCACCATTTGGAGTTCTTTTATAAATTTGTGTCAGATCACAATTTGCTGTCTGGGAAATGTAAATTAGTTATTAATGAGCCAAAATTCTAACATCAAAGGCAGTGCATCCGCATGCCGGAGAGAAACAAAGAGTTCTCACAGCACTATCAACTCCTCGGCGTGCACTGACATAAATGCGGCATTCATTTTGAGTCAGTGCTGCCCTTTGGCGAGGATCGCTTTTTGCGAATGTGACAACACAGGGCACTTGAGCCACTGGCTTCACCTCCACCTGAGCGCAGCGTGACTGTCAGAGCTCTGGGCAGCAGGCAGCATGTGCCCCAAAGTGGCTTTGAGCAAAGCAGAGCTGATAACCCCTTTCCTTTCCACCCGGCTCACACAGCTGACCATTTTTACTGTGCGTTTCATGTTTGCAGTATGACCTGACCCAAGTAATACGGGGGACGTGGATCTGATTTTGAAATATTCCCATACAGCTCTCTGTATCTCTACAACCCTTCTCATTTCAGTTGAGATGAAGGTCTAAGATGTATAAATTGCACACACAGAATGAGAAGAAGGACAGCTATTTCTGAGGAAGTGGTAGTAACAGTTATCCAACCAAAGTCTGGCAGGCATTTGGAAAGGTTCATTTATTTGTCCTTTCAGCAGACACATAGATCTGTATAGGTAGGGAACCAGAAAAGTACCCAAGGCTCTCTCACTCCCATCCCCATCTGAGGTCCATCACCCAGAACTTTATACTCCAGCCATGTTGAATGCATTTCAGCTCTTCCAACCTATTATAGTTTCTCTCATCCAGAAACCTTCAAAAATACTGTTTTCTGGACCTAGAATTCATGCACCCTCCCCTCGACCTGGTTAGCCCCGACCTAGACAGTGCTCCCCCCCCCCACATCTCTCCTAGACTGCCCTTTGCATCTGGTGCCTGTTCTACACATTCCATGTGTCTCTGAACTTCGTAAATTGGGAGTTTCCTCACAGTGCAGTGTGTTTTAACTGTGGATTTGTTTGTTTGTGTCCTTTTCCAGACTCTAAGCTTATGAGACCTGGGACTGCATTTTTATTCATTTTATATTAACTTCCGTTGCCTGGCTGTTGAGTGCCCCCCACACCCGGAGAAACCTAATAGTGTTTGCTACATGGTGGGCTGGTGAGTACCCAGACAAATACTCCTCCACCACTGTCCCAGGAAGAAGGCAGATTCTTACTCCTGGGCTTTGGCTGTGGATGAACACCACTCAGTGGGTGCTATAGCACCCTCCTCCCTGCACGTATCTCAGGAATGTGGCACTTCGCTTTACCACTAAAGGTGCTTGGGCTCCTTTACTACAGCAAACAGGGTTCCAAGCACCCTAGACAGTGCATAGATCACAGGTGTTTAGTGAGGCCACAGTTGGCTTTGTATAGCTTCACACAAGGCCTCCTCAAGTCAGTGTCCTTCTTGAGAAATCCTGGTTCCATAGCCTTAAAGAAAATAAGATTCTTCCCAGTCATTTGCCTGGATGAAATTGCTGGAAGACCCCATACACAAGTAAGCTGAAATTTCTCCACGTTCCTAGCGATGCCTATAATTCCTTACACACTCAGCCTCCAGGAGCTCCCAGAGAAGCTATTCCTCCTCCCATTCTTGAGTCAAATACCTTTTAGTTTCTCTAAAATACCTTCCCATCAACTCAGCCATTTCATTTACAAGCTTTCCAAAGTGTGTTTTACCAAACAGAGACAGAAATAGCCCCGAGAAGAAAGTCTTCCATGGCCTCATGCATGAAAGACACAGAAAGACGGTGCTCCTCTCCCAGACTCACAGGACATAGAGCTCCAAGACACCCTGCAGTGCAGAATTCAGCCTGAGGCGTGTGGTCCCAAAGGCACAGTGAAGTCCATCTCGGACATGGTCTTCTACACCACACACGTAGGCAACAGTAACAGATGAAATGTCAGTCAAGAAAATAAAAAGCCCAGCACAAAAAATAAATAACATAGAGAGCCAGATGTCTGAAGCAGTGTCCGGTGCTGAAGGCATAGGTCTGCTGGTGCCCTCTGTAAAAAGCAGGCACGGATGCTGAGAATTCCTCTCGTGAGAGACAAAGAGGACATGAAACATGTGGTGAGAGAGGACAGACTCAGTTCCCTGTCCGCCAAACATCTGTCAGCAGCCTGCAGTCAAGTATTTTACACAGTGCGCTCTGAGACTTGTTGCCTTTGACCCTCTCTGCTGCCCTCACTTTGCTGGTTTTAAATCTCTCAGATATCAAGGATTTGTCAATCTCTCATACATATCTTTTTGTCTCACTGTATATTGGCCTTCCCAAATCTTACAGGGAAACTATCCAAAATGAGGTGCTCTCTCTCTCTTTCTCTCTCTCTCTCT
>NW_004955431.1:6111721-6138675 GCF_000276665.1 Chinchilla lanigera | reverse complement strand
TCTCTCTCTCTCTCTCTCTCTCTCTCTCTCTCTCTCTCTCAGTGTCTGTCTCCCCTCTCTTCCCCTTTCCTCTTTCTCCTTCCTTCTCTTTCACTGTCACATACCCTCGCTCCTCCTCCATGATCTTCTCCTTTTCCTTTTCCTCACCTAATCTCTGCCATCATGACCCCCTTTGTGCTTACCGGTGTCTGTGGCTGTGGTCCTCCAGTGATGAGACCCAGTGTCAGGCTTTCAGACTCTTCCTTTGTGAGTCCTTTCACTGTTCAACACTGCCAAGTGCCCTTCCTAGGAACCCAGAGATTTCTTGGCTTTGTCAGTACTGTGCATTCACATTTCTTCTTCTCTAAATGCCAGATTTTAATTTTTTCCTCCCTCCCCCTGTCTCTGAGATGTAGGGATTTCCAGTGGTTCTCCCCTCAGCCTTCTTCTCCTTTACTGTCACCTCTCTCCCCTGAGTTCTCCTATACAAGCACGTATCGTTCCACAGTACCTCAGCAGCCTCCACCACACTCCTCACACTTTCAAACACCCAGAAGTTTTGAGAAGCGTCAGTGTCAAATGTTCATCTGAAAACGGCTGGTTTTTGTCTGTCTCGCTGCTGGTTATGCTGATCCTCATATGCGACTGAGACAGAAGCACAGACTCCGATTACCAATCAACATCTTTCTGTTTTGTATTCCCTCGCTGGCTTGCTTTTATGTCCAAGTTCACAACTTCTCTTCAGCGTTAAAATGCCTGTGACAACCGTGGGTCCTATTGAAATATTGACTTCCTCTTGTAGAATAAATCATTTCAAACATGCTAAATCCCCCATACATCAAGTTTACCTTCTACCCAAATACAGCCACATGAATGAAAAGCATTATATGCTTTATTTTACTACCTAAGAAATAATTTTTGAAAAACGTTGACTGTATTTTATACATTTTGAATGCATTCTTAAAATGTAATTGCTTTGCTCAGATGCAACTTTTCAAGCCCACTTCCATGCCTCTCCATTTCCTGCTTTTCTCAATTTTCTTCTCTCATAGTGATAAAATTTGTTTAGTTTTGAAAGAATCTTTATATATATATATATATATATATATATATATATATAAAGTTCTGTTCATTAGTAAACAATTAAATGGATGTGAACATACCTATACAAGACCTCACTTACCCAAATATTTTCAACTAAATATTCAATTATTCTTGCTCTATCAGTAATGCAAAGAGAGAAACACACAGCATATAAAATAAGTTCCAGCCACACTACAAATCCATCCCATCTGAAACTGAAGTCACCTTCCTCACCTGTACCCTGGCCATGCTATGCTCCCCCTCCCTATTCCTGTCTCAGTCCATTTGGATTGCTATAACATAACATCTCAGACCAGGTCACTTCTAAACAATGGAAACTTATTTCTCACAGTTCCACTGCTCAGGAGTCTAAGATCCAAGTGCTGGCAGATGCAGTGTGTGGTACAGGCTTGTTTCTCACACTCAGTGCCATCTACACATCCTCATGTGGCGGAAAAGGGCAGAAAGGATGCAACAATGGGTCCTCCCAGGGCTGAAGAGTAGAAAAATATGAGACTGCTCCTTTTAACCTCAAGTCCCTGTTATGCAACCATAAATTCTGTTCAAAAACACAGAACCTCATGACTTAACCTGTGAAAGACCATACATTTTAATACTGTTACACTGAAGATTAAATTTGAACATGAATTTTGAAAAAAACACAGTTGTTCAAACTACAGTATTTCTTTTCACCACCACCACCATCACTGCTACCAAAAAAGCTTGGAATCATTTCTCCTCCCACGTCTTCAATTGCCACAGTCTTACCACCATTCCCCTAATACCCAGGGTCTAACTTCAATGTTTTCTTGTATCCATCTCTGCTATTCCCCATTCACAAAATTCCAAGTTCCTCAAAACCAAGTATGAAGCCTTTTCTACTTTTCCATCACAAAGTTTATCCTCACATAAGAATATCCCTCCTCAAAACATCTCTCCAACCAGAGATAAGGGTCTAGGTTAGAAAGTGATTCTCTCAGCAGTAAGATTCCTGTGAGACCAAACCTGAGTCCTCTGCAGAAGTGCCTTGCTGTAGAGATGGTAGGAGAGATTCAGATAAGAGAATAATGTGCTTTGAAGTGCTGTGGGAAGGGGACAACAGCAACTTCAATGAAGGAAATAGCCAGATTCCTCCATCCATTGTCAAGAAAGTGCCAACCCACTCAATTCTAGTGTTACTAGACTGGCATCAAGAGCTGGAACTTTAGATTCTTGATAAAAAAAAAAGGAATCTGCTAGGACTGCTCCTTTTGTCTTCATCTGCTCTCATCCAAAGAACCAGACCATGATGTGCCTGATGACCAAAGCTTGTTCTTTACTGGACATAATTCTCTGGAATGGAAACAATTCAGATCAGATGAACTAATCTATGGGGAAACACAGTTCTTTTGTCTAAAGTTGACCTGACCCTAAACTTTTGTAAAGTTTAATGATGAAAAATAATGTCTCTGGAATCAGGGAGACCTGGGCTCATTTCCAGTCTCTCATATTTGCCTGCAGGAACTACAAGGAAAACTCCTTAATATCATCAATACTGTTGCTGCTACCACTATTAATAATTATAGTAGTAATAACGAAATGTGTTTTTTACCACATTCTCAAAATAAGTCTAACTCTTTCCATCTGTAAAACTGGGCTAATAACATTTACTTCAGAATGTTATATGATACCATGAGTGAAATATGTGTAAATTTCCCAGCACACAGCACACATCAGTTGATGGTAGGAATCACTGTTGCTTTTTGATGGCCTCATTATCTACACAAGAGAACATATCATGTACAGATGTGCAGTCTCATTTCTTGAGCAGGAAATTGATAAAGTAGCCCTCTGGCCCATCAATCAGCCTGTTGAACTATGCCAGAACAATCAGTGGACTAATTTAGTAATCATCTACTAAATTAATCCCAGCATCACACACTCTACATAGCTAGCCTTTGTAAATGCTAACAAAACTAGAGTCTAGTATCACTAAGGACTAGACTCTGGACTCCTCAAGACTCAGAGAAATAAGGTATCTTTGTGGTTGAACTCATATAATCTTGAGTCAGAAAGCCTCAGTTCTGCCACCTAGAGACATATGGTCACTCTAAACTTCAGTTTCCTCATCTGTAGCAAGGGATTAATGATTATGCATACTGTCTTAGTTACTTTTCACTCCTTGCTGAGACAAAGTATCCAACATCCAAAGTTAAAGGGGGAAAAGGTTTATTTAGCTCATAGTTTGTAGCTGTTTCAGTCCATAATTGGGGGCTCCAAGGCAAGGTGGCACATGGCAGAGGGGCAACCATTCATGGTGGTACAAGACACCAAAAGCAACACGAGGGAAAAACAAGACTCTTCCTGTCCTTTATATTGTAAGCAGGTTAGGGGCTGGGGATTTAGCTCAGCGGCAAAAGCGCCTGCCTGGCAAGTGCAAGGTCGTGAGTTCGGTTCCTGGTACCGGAGAAAAACCAAAAAAAAAAAAAAAGAAAATTGCTCTGTAAGCAGGTTACCTGCCCTAGGGCGGGTGTAGCACTCATACCCTTCATCCTAGCTAGAACTATGCCAAACCAATCAGTGGACTAATTTAGTAATCATACACCCTTAATTCCAGCATCACACAATCTAGAATCAGCCACCTCTGAAAAAGCCATATGTCCACACAAGGTTTTTTGTGGGGGGACATCTACACACAAACCATAATACATAGCATATAGGAAACTTGTGAAAATTAAATAAAATAATATAAACTTCACAGCATTTCTATGGGTAAGTACTATGAATATCACTCACCATTTGACAGAAGAGGAAGCTGACATTTAGAGAGGTTAGGTTATTTACTCTAAATCAAACAGCTAGAATTTAATAGAGCCAAAATTTGAATCCAAATCTACCCAGCTTCAAAATCAGATTTAGTTCTTAACTACATTCTACCACCCACGTGGACCCTCCAACCTCTAACATTAGGCTTAGTTAAACCCATACCCTTTATGTACTTTAAGGCCCAAGAGGGTAGGAATTGTGCATCTTATTTGTGTCTGTATTTCCTTTAGCATGTTTTATTCACTGGAATGTTCCTTAAGCTGAGGTTGAATAACTGATCAAGTAGATGAATGTTTATATGCATAAAAGTAAATTAAGGCCAGAGACCCTTATTACATGAAAAAAAAAAAAGCTTTAAAATATTCATAGTCAATAAAGGAATTAGTAAGAGAATAAAAAGAAGAAGGAAGAAGAAAACAGTTTTGGATTTGTGTAGCCAAATACCATTACAATCCTTGGAGAAAATGGTGGGAGAAGTTAATATCATGGCTGAGAGACAAGGAAAGAAAACACAGAAGAAAAGGAGTAGGCAGGCACTGCTGGCTTTTTTGAAGGCTGTTCCTGCACTCAGAAGGTATTGTGCAGAGTTGTCACTAGAAAAGGAAGAACTGTGTTTGCTTTTTATAAAACAGGATAAACCTGATTGTGTTTCCAGGAAGAGAAGATTAGCTCTCCAGTAGAAGACAGAAGTGTTAAGATTTCTGGACAGGAAAATAATCACTGCAAAAATAATGGCTCAGGAAAGATCAAAGGGATTTGACCTAAAGTTTTTCAGACTGCAGGTTATAAGCAAGTTATAAGCCAGTATTTTGGGATGGGGTGGAATGGAATCTAAGGAAATTGTTGGAACACAACACATTTCAAAATACTTTGGTGTGTGTATGTGTGTGTGTGTGTGTGCGTTTGCACTGGGTCATCGTGTAATGCCTATTTTTTACTGTGAGTCATGGTCCAGGTATGTTCAAAACAGTGGTCATTGGTAAAGAGGTTAAACTTCCATTCTCTGTGACAGTCTCCCAAGGCTGTTACCCACAGCGCTAGACGACCACTCAAACTGTGCTACCACTCAGGTAAACTCGTCCACCCCATCTCCTTTCCTCCTTCTCTACCTTCTCTCTTTTCACCTTCCTTTAATAAGCATTTACTGAGTATCTATCTACAACATCCCAGCTTATGTTTTCTGGGCCCTGTCACAAAGTTGCCTTAGACAAGCCTTACCCTCAAAAAGCTTACAGAGCAGTGCTTCCCACCTAGTTAGAATGACTTTAGACTCTGAGACCCTTTTAGCCCGTAGGCCTGGACTCACCCTCCTAGTTTTTGCTTTGCAGTTGAACCCGTAGCCCAGGACTGCCTTCTTTCTCCACTTTTAAGGCCATTGTTTCCTCTCAGATCTGGATAATATATATGTTCTCTTTATGCCTTTAACCCTTGCTTTCAACCTACAGCACACTGACACTCTGCCTCATGTGATTCTGACCTTACCTGGCCCCAGACTCAGCTCCCACTGCACAACCACCCATATGCCAAGCCTACTGTCCAGAGGCACTGGATAGAGCCTCCTGACCCATAGAGTAAAGGACCCTTTCTCTCCTATATAAGAGTATGGGGTCTCAGGGAGGCACCAGGAAAAGGTAAGAATCCCAAGCAAATTTAGCTCATTTCAGGACACAAGAATTCCTAAGAGACGCTCTCAGTCCTGACTTAAGAAAAGCCCTAGAAGATGGGGTAGGTGGTCATGTCCATCACACTGACACGCTAACCTTGCTTGCGCAGACAGCTATATTTGGCCCTCCGTTTAGGTCAGGTCCTTGTTTTTCCAGTTTTTTTCCATTGCAGACAGTCTTTTCAGTTGTGGTTTTTACTTCAGGCACTCACATCCAGTGTCTTAAATGTGGCTTCTTGCACTGAGCTAATTAAAAAAGAGAAAGTTTTCTGCTGCAGGATTTGGGAAAGAGAAAGTCTGCAAAATATTTGATCCTTCAGTGCCACTGGAAAGAGAGAGAGAATAGCTTGGAAAGAGCCCAAGAAAAGAGCTATTTCCAAAGCCGTGTTTTATGGATAATCACACCGAGTCCACGAGGTGAAGAAATTCATCCAATTTTAATAATTCATAGCACTTGAGATTCTTTGGGGGCTCAGAGCCACTAGCAAATGAAGGAGGGCCCCAGGCCCCATTTCCTTTTCAAGTTCTGCTTATAGTGGTTTCCCATGTCAGCTTCTGCATGAGATTTACTCTGAAAAGAGGTTTTTACTGCTTCAATAACAAAAACACCCAAAAAAATACTACACTATAATTTATGTGACATTAAACTAAACCCCATTTGCATCCATAGAAAAAAATATTACAAACAGATGCTAAACTCTAGTTAATTATATGGATGTTGTTTGACCAATTAGGGGAATGTTTTCTAATGTCTGAAAGTTACCTGGAAATGTATCCAAAAAAATAAGATAAATTAGTGGATTGATGATAGCATGGATAGACTGGCTCTCCTACAATAAAGCAAGCACAGTGAAATGTTAATGGTAGGCACTAGATAGTAGGTTTACAGATATTACTAGTAGATTCTTTTAACTTTTCTGGATGTTTGAAAGGTTTCATCATAAAATTTTGGAGAGGAGAATTGACACCAAATGTGCATGTCCTAATAAATGTTATTTATACCCTATTATTACAAGAAGGAAAAAAATACTGATATGATAACTTGAAGAAAGTAAAACATAACCTCAAAGGTTTTCCCTGGTTAGTTATTTATTCACTAACCTTTAATTTCTTTGAAGAAATTGCTGAGTTTAATTGAAGCACCTCACATTTCTTCTGTGTAGCAATCTTCTATGTTCATAGAGAAGCTCTTTCACACACAAAGTTTTGTTTGAGACAGATACAGTAGTTCTATAATAAGGGGAGGAAAGTACTGTGCCACTTCAAAGGCAAGGGAGCCCCATGTTCATAGCGCTGCCTATGAACACTGAACTCACACCTTTCTGCTCCTGGGCCAGGTAAAGATAACAATAGGGGAAAATGCTCCCACAAATGGGTTCTCATAATGTTTTGGGGTCCCTGATAGCATCTGAGATACATCTTGACAGACAGATTGTCAGGACAGATTGTTGGAGAAGAAATACAGAATGATAAGTACAATGTAATATTATTTATGTCATAGGCACACCTACACACAATATAAGTTATACTATACATTCTCCATAAATGCATATGTGTGTATATAAATGTCTAAAGTGGAGTGTGGAAAGGTGCACCCTCGGCCATCAGTGGTGACGATCTTTGGGGAGAAGTAGGAGGGCACGGGACTGGGACAGGGTTTGCCCAAGCATCCCTTTGTGTATAATGCCCTAATACTTTACAAGGAATCTATTGTCATATAGAGAACAGCTTCCCTGGAGGAGGGGGACCATGAATTCTAAGTGAGAAAGCAGAGGGAAGACTGGTGAACAGAAATAGTGCACCAAGAGGAATAGTTGGGAGAGCATTCCAAAAGGTGGATGAAAACAGAAATGTAAACGATCTTCAACTCCAAGCTAAGGAAGGGACACTATTTAAAGTTATGCCATAGGAAGATATTTTGGATAGCATTCTGTAGGGTGGATTTAGCAGGAAATCAGTTAGGAGCTATGGCAAAGCCGAGGTGAAAACCAAAACCAGGACAGGGAGAAGAAAAAGTGAGAAGAGATGCCAGAGACAGTTCAACTCTGCCTGATCTGAGAAGGAAGAGGGTAGATTTAAAAAAAAAAGAGAGAGAGAGAGAATGAGACATAGGAATTAAAGGTTTCAATCTTGTGATTGGAGTAATGTTGGAATCAGAGATGCAGAATTTTTCAAAGAAATAAGGAAGTATTGATGAGCACCAAATTCTGTGTCTCAGACACAGAAGTAAGTGAATGAGCTAAGACACAGAATGCGCTGGCTTTGTACTTTGTACATACATGATGATTAATATCAATAATAATAATTGACAAATATATATTAGCAATTTTTATGTGTCAAACACAATTGTATGCGTTTTTATCTATTAAGACTTCTAATCCACACAATTGTTTTATGCAACAGGCATTATCACCATGCCCATTTTGCCAACACTTACAGTATCATGATGCTCTCTGGCTGAGATCCTGTTGGCAGAGAGCTGGCAGGGCAGGTTGTGCATCCCTGCAGCTTGGCACCAGACCTCCATCTCGCGCAAACTGCCTTTTAACAGGTGAGAGTGGTGGTGCAGTTATCCAGGACCAACGGTCATTATAAACATCCCTGCTATGTCCAAGCACTGTGCCAAGAACTGTCCTCACACCATACGACAGCATATTATGACAGTAACACGTTCTAACACCATATTATGAGAATAAATGTTTTAGCCCTTAACTTAGAAACCATGTTTGAGAGGAAAAATTATTTTAAGTTATTTAAAGTCAAATTGATAAAAAAAAATCCACATTAAAAAAAATCCACATTAAAAAAATCCACATTAAAAAAAAAATCCACATTAAAAAAAATCCACATTAAAAAAAAATCCACATTAAATAAAGGTCTCTTATCCATGCATGTTGGTTGTGTGAAATGAAAACATTTAAATGTCCTTACACTTGTTTTATTGGTGGCCCCTTTTCCTCCCACCCGTCTCAGGAAGCTGGATTGGGGTAGGCCATCTATTGTTCATCATCTACCCAGCCAAGGCCAGCAATTCTACATCTTCATGCAGATACAGGGAAGCTCTGGCTTTAGTTTCTTTATGATGAGAGCCAGTCGTTTACTTCCTTCCTTTAGAAGATCCACATTCATTCCCTACTATAGAGACATTTCTTATGAGACAAATTATTATTGTTGACAAAAAGAAACTGGTTGTTATGCCATCATAAGGTATAAATACACTTTGGGGTAAATATGCCTTAAGCTTGGTGATCTTTTGGCCCCACAGGCTGACCAGGGCTCTGGAGCCAGAAGAATTTCTTTTGAAGGGGCCTTTTTTAAACTTTCTCAATGAATTCTGTTCTCCTCTATGTAAAACTCACCTTTTAAACTCATATCTATTGAGCTCTTTCCTGAAGAGTTCAACGTGGTAATAGCATTTTAACAAACTCTAGGTGCTTGGTAATCCAGTTCCCAGTTAAGAATATGGTTTACTCATCATGTGCCAAGCTTTATTCTAGGTGCTTTATATCAGCTCAGTCCCCGATCCCTCATAGGAACTCCTGGAAATAAATCCCAATATTTCTGTTTTTGCAGATGAGGAGACTGAAATAGAAAGAAACTAATTTTCCTAGAGTCATGTGCACAGTAAGGGTAGAACCACAATTTTAATGCAAGCTCCCAGCTCCAGAACCCAAGCCCTTAACTACTATGAGCTATTAATTTTAAAGTAATCATAATTACTATTTTTTCACAATTATAAAATGCAATTATTTGCATCCCGGATTTCCTTTGAAGAAAATTTTTTTCTTAGCATAACATGATACCAAAAGTTTAAACAGAAGGAATTTCCTCCTAGGAAATGAGACATCTGTGCCTGTCTCGGAGTTTGACATGGTCAAGGAGCAGGGCCCACAGCTCTGGTTCCAGCCATCTTCAGGCATAGTTCGTTAGACCCTTGATGCTGTCCAGCTTGTAGTCTTTGATACTTTTGTAAACCCTTTTATGACTATTTTTTCTCTTTATAAATACTTTTATCATGACTTAGCTCATTCTGCTTTAAATGTTTATTTCTGTGTGCCCCATTGCCAAGATTTTGAAACCAAGAACACCGTCTCATTCATATTTATTGTTGGGTAGTGTTTACAATAATAATTTTTAAAATAACCCAGAAAAAGTGCAGAGGCTTTCTCTGTGCCAGGAGCTAAGTCCTCTACATGCATGATCTTAAGTAAGCTTCCTAGCAACTGTCTAAGATACTATCATTTTGCTTAATGAATGTTTAGCACATGCCAAGTATCTGGTAAAGTTTAGCAGACTGATATATCATAGCTTTGAAACCTATTTTCCTAAACAAATTAATTATAAACTCCTAGGAGAAAAACTAAATACACCAGGGATTGCCAGAGGTAGAGAAGCCTGGGCCACTTGTACATGGGATATGAGACTGGTAGAGCCTCTCAACAGATTGAAAAATGAAGGCAAGTTAGTCCATGAACATCTCCGCCTAGTAACACTGCCAAGATTGTGACCATATAACTTGACTTGTCTGAGATAGTGTCAACTCATGCTTATTTTCATGATGGAGTGAATAATAAATACAGTCTCTTTAACTCTCAAATGTCTTCACATTTAATGATGGATTAACTAGTCACCCCAAGCAAAAAGTTTCAGTGTGCATGCAACCCACCACCTATCCCAGCCTCAGTTTACCCCCATAGGCAAGGGTAATTGTAATCCTGTGATTTGGGATACACTTGCATTTTTCTTATAGAAGCTACAGTGTTCTGCTGATCAAGGGCCACCAGCCACATGAAGGTCAGCAGAATGATGGGCAAAGGAACCTTGGATCAGGAGAGTTCTGATGACAATAACTTCATAGTGCCCTCAACTTGTCCTTGAAGACACTTAGCTGCATTTATCTCTTGCTCCTTATGAAATTAAAAGTGACCACGGGTGTCTGTAGAGGCAAGAATGCTAGTCTCCTACATTATACCATAAATACATCTGATGTACTGACATATGATGTTGACATATGATCACAAAGACATATACCTGTGTATATCATATGAGATCATAAAGAAAAATATTAAAAAAGATGGATGTGTTGCTGTGGGTGTATGTGGGGTGGGGTGAAAGGAAAGGAGCATCCAATAAGAGAGAAAGAGAAGTGCCAAAATCAGAAGGAAAACTAATTTTAAAGATTGCATAAAAAAAGAAGTAAATTATGAGAAGATCTTTGAGCATAATATGTGTGTTTAGGAAGAATGGTGTTGTGGTTTGTGTCTAGATGTCCCCTAAAGCTTCATGCAGTTATGGGGGAGGGGCAAGCTTTTTGGAGGTGGCTGAATTTAGAGTGTGTGATTGATCCGTGGCCCAATACTGGGATTACGGGTGCTGGGATTAAAAGTGTGAGTGCTACACTGGCCCTAGGGCAGGTAGCCTGTATATAATACAAGGGACAGAAAGAAGCTTGTCCTCTCTCCTCTCTCTTGTTGCTTTTGCTGTCTTCCACTGCCATGAACTGTTGCCTATCTGCCTGCCACTTGCCACCCAGCCTTGAAGCCAGACCAGTTATGAACTAAAACTGTACAAGCTATGACCTAAATAAACTTTTCCTCCCTTAACTTTAGGCGTCTGGTATTTTGTCTCAGCAACAAGAAAAGTAACTAAGACAAATAGATAAAGTACTCCAGCACTGCCAGTGCTCCATGGCAATATCTTTTTACCCAAGTGTAGTGTCTTCAGCACCAATAATTATGGAAGGAAGCAAACTAAAAACCAGCTTGGTTTCTAACCCTGACTGCATAACTCTTAGCTGCGCAGGTCTGAGCAACACTTCTTTGCTCCAGCACTAGAAACATTTATTCTCAACAGTCTCAGAAAGCTCCAGCACTGGAGAAATATATTCACAACTGTCTCAGACAATGAGAAGAGCAGGTCTAAGCACAAATTTTGCACAGCCCACAAGTTCACCTAGACATGGTGGCCACTATTGTCACTGCAGTGGCAGCATGAACGAAGCTGTTATATTTGGTCTATTAAGCTTTTTTAGCTCACAAATTGTATGTGTGCATGCATGTTCAGAAGGGCAAAAACACATGCTCACTTTGGCAGTGCATATACTACAATCAGAAGGGCAAAAACAAAATATCACCTACCAGTTTCTGTAACTGTGTAGACTTCTAAAATTCATTCTTAAAGATATGAACACCATCCCTCACACTATTTTAATATTTATATATATGAGCATATTCTTTTGTTTAACAGAGATCAGACATTTATATTATTTTATAAAAGCAGAATGTATGTTATCCTGATTTTTAAACTTGCATTCTCAATATGTCACAAATATCTTTCCAGGTTTGTTTATAGAAGGCCACCGTGCCAATCAGCTATTGTCATACTAATGGTACATAACAAATTGCCCCCAAATTTAGTGACTCTCAGCAACTATCTTTTCTTTTCTTCACTCACATTGAGATTTTCCTTGGACCAGCAGCCCAGGGCGCCATGTTCGTATGGTGACAGCAGCTGCACAGCAGGACAGCAAGGAAGCACATAATGAATGCCTTGCTGTACATTGTCACTTCTGTCCACATCTCACTGGCCAATGCAAGCCACACAACCAACTTCAGTATGAGTGGTGTAGAGACAGCTGTGAAGTCATCAACAAAGGGCACAATGGGGCTAAGGCGATGCATAAGAAAGGATACGGTATGCTCGAGTAAAATGTGCCATAGCTTATTTAACCCTGTCCCTGTTGAAACAACCAGGTTGTTCCCAACTAGGAGTCATGACATATACACTCTACCAACCTCCTGTTGGATACTATAGCAGTCGTGAAGAGCAGTTATTAGTGATCCCATTTAAGAGCTCACAGGTTACTGGGCTACACCGCAATCAGTAATTTGTCTTTGGTCTTTCCTTCAGGGAGGAATCCAGAAATATCTCAGGTGCAATTCTTAGTGCAGCCCCATAAAATCCTCTCTGGTTGGTGCTGAGTCAGATTTGTCTCCTCCAAGAACTGTGCAAAACTATGCATCTTGTCCTATTTCCCTTTGTCTGGTTTTCCAGGAAGCTTGGAGCCAAATTTAAGTTTCAAACAAGACAAATTATCTACAATTAGCATACCCATAGACTCATTAACTTTGGTGCTAATATTGCATTTCTATTTCACTGAACCTTACTATAGTGTCCTTTTTTTTTGCAAGCTTCCTTGATTTTTAAAAAGAATCAAAGCATAATTACTTTGAATTGTAAAATTGTCAGTCGCCTCACTGAATGTTCAAGGCACTGAAGACTCTTAGATTCTGACCATGAACACTCAGTACCTTGGACTCTGCCTCTTACGTTCTAGAACTTTCTGCAGCCTGAGATCCAGAAGTCATAGTTACTGTCACCAAATGAAAGAGAAGGAGAAAGAATAATACTAAGATGGGTCCATTTTACTCATTAGCAGAAACTCTGGAAGCAATGTAATAGAGGTAGAAAATTAATGGAATGGTATTCTTCCCCATTTACTGAGATCAGAGAAAATCTAGAATAAAGCATCCAGTTGGTGCCCTTCAACATCAAAGAGCTAAAACTCCATCCTCAGAGCAACTAATGCTGCCATTTTCTGAACATGAATCCTGTGCTTGGTTATACACATGCAGTCCACCCATCGCTTCACTTTTCCATACCTTGCCCCCTACCTCAGACTTCTTGTGTCTTTATCTCCTGAACACACATAAGCTCAAGGAAGCAGATTTGAGAATGAGGGCTCCTATTGCTTTGTGTTTGGCCATCTCATGAATAAACTATCTTGCAAAGCTCAGCACTTCAGTGATTAGTCCATTGTGTGGTAAACAACACAGGCTTCTATCAGTGACAATGATGATATGATAAAGTACAAAGAGAAGGCTCCCATAGTAATAGTGCAGGCATATTTACTGTGTGAATCCATCAAAAATGGATGCTTTTTTTAACAAGTCACATCAAGCTTATTTCTTATCTAAAGAGTCTAACACAATTGGTGAAAGGTAAAGAAGGGAATTATTTTGCTTCATTATCATTAGTATCAAATCGAGGTCCTTGTATCATGCAAAGAGAAGACAATAAGAAAGTCTGATACAGAGCAGTTAGAGAATTTGTCTTTATTTGAAAGGATACTTGGTGGGATGGATATGATCAAAACATGTTATATGCTTGGGAGAAAATGCCACAATGAAATTCAAGACTTTGAAAATTCATAAGCACTAATAAAAATATACATGTTGAAAAAAATTAATCAAAGGACACTTTGACCTTTATGAGGTTTCATATTCATTCAGCAGGACTTGATTTATTCCATTGCTGCTTTGTTTCCCTATGAATTTGCTTCAGAACAAGAGGTTTTATGAAAGCTAATCAAGAAAGATTTGGAAAGGAAGAACCATAGGGGACAGGGTATTTCAGGTATGTGTCATGATACATCAGCTTCCTCCTCAGTGCTGCATTCCATAAGGAGTCTCTTCCCAGGGTCAGTCTCAGGTGTCTAATTACAGACAGTCGGAGCCATGGACTCCACCTCTTATATCCTGGAATCTTGATTTGTTTATTCTCATCTCAGATTATCAACACTTTTGTCAAGTAATGTTTAGGACAACTGTAGATCCCTTTAATATCAACCTGCTTCTCAATGTCACTTTTTCCTTCAGACATTCTAAAGCAATTTAAAAAGAAAAACAAGATGCTGACAATAAACAATGTTAAAATATATTCACAGCTAATTGTAATATCAGCATATCCAATAATACTCTAAAAGTGTTGCTGCTTCATCCTGAAATAAAGAGCTGTCTGAAGAGATAAAGCTACCATGGCATTGTAGAAAAAGATTTCATTCCACCTAGCTAGTTCTGTCATCTCCTTGGGATCCTCTCAAATTCCACCTCCTATGAGATCAAATCCAAGCTCCTTGGGGTGAACCAGTGGGCCTTCAGCAACTTCATGGCATAGTGTTTAGGGATGATGAGCACACCAAGTCTAGCATTTGTGCCATGTGTCACATCATCTGTCGAGTTCACCTAACTCCCTCCACCACCACTGTCCTCCAGGAGGACTGAGATTGAGCTCATAGGCCATCCCCTGCCTCAAAAGATGCCTGCATTGGGCAAGGTAGAATTTGAGGGCTTGCGTTTAAATTTTAATCTCATCATTGCAATTAGAAACTCTATGAGATGAAATAAATCCATACATAAAGGCAAGAAAAAATAATACAGAAATTTGTCTTTCAAAAGACTCTGCATATAAGTGGAAGGACTTGACTCTTGAGACCAGAAGTCCAACTTGCACCATCAAAGAAGTGTGACATTGGACCAGCTGCTTAACTTCTCAGAGTCCATTTCCTTGAGTTAAAATAGGGTTATGTAAATAGTATTCTGGACACTTACCCCTCCAGCAGATTAAAGAGACTCAGGTAAAAACACACCAGTTCAAGATGCATTGGTCCTCTGCTACCACATATCATGTGAGCACCGACTTTCATTACAGTAACACTTCTTGAGCACCTACATTTAGTGTCCCCACCAATCGAATCCCTTTCCATTCGATTGCTTCTGTATAGTTGGTGCAGCCCTTCAGTTCAAATTACTGGAGCATTTTGATGCTGTCTCTAACTTTTGTATTCTCCAGTATTTGTCAACCTCCAAGGGAAAGAAAAAAGAATGATTCTGTTTTGGATAAAACAATGTAAATTATGCAAAATATGATAAACCACCCACTCTCTGAGGAGTCCAATATCCTTAAGAGATACCCCGTGGACTCAATTACTCGATTACCAGGCTCAGTTCCATTTGCACACACCACATTAATCAGGTTAAAACTCACAGGCACCTGTTCGATCTGGCTGTAAAGTCCTCCCATTTTTGCTTCCCCAGTTGAAGACACTTTTAGGGAAAAGAAGATGATTCTTACAGACATTGAAACATGTATCTAGATTTAGATTGTTCAAACCTAAATGGAGGATAGGATAAAAAAAAAAAAAAAAAGGCTTACTGAGCAAAATGTCAGCCCTGGCCCAAAAGAGCAGATAGGGTAAGGGCAGCTGAACACAGGAGAGAACGATGACCACCCAGAGGTGAACCCACTGCCTGATGCCTGGACCAGATCTCCCAGGATGGGAGTGTGGAAGCAGGAAGCATTCCTGGTCCTAGCTGTGAGCTTTTCCTATCCCTAGACAAATAGGCCCAGGGGAACTGGATTTGCACCTGAATGGGGTCAGCAGTCCATAGCAGTAGAGATAGGGTGTGCAGGTAGGTTAATATCTCGACGTTCAGGCTAACTTCTGGTTGGACTTTAATGGCTTATGTTTAATCTTTAAAGGCAGAAGATTTTGGATATCTCAGCAACTCAGACAGGCATGTTAGCTAAATCTCAAGCAATGTACAAATGGATTTAGAGGAGCAAAGTTCCAGAAGATGGAAAAGCCAGGTAAGCTGAGCTAAAATTTCAGGAAGAGGCCCAGGAACGCTTGAACCCAAGGAAGGTCATAAGCCTTGCCCCAAAGTGGAGTATCAGCCCTAAATCTTAAACAAATACACTTGGAGATGGATGTCCGGAGGGTTAGAGCCTCTTTCCCCCATCTTGGGCAGGAAGAGTTACAGAGAAGCCTACTGAAAGCTTATAAAAGAGTATGACACATTCCTTATGTTTTATTGATATATTGTCAGTTATCTCCTTAAAAATTAAGAGGTGATTAACAACAGTTTTAATGCTGAATTCATACAATTTTAATGAAATCAAGATCCATGTTAATGAAAAATATAGAACTTACTACTGAACCCAATGATTACGTCTATTAATAGGTAAGCATCTTAAAAGAAAAAATGGTAGTAGTCTTTAAATAAATCTTTTGAGCTAACAGGAATTTCAATAACTATTAATACTAGTAATAATGTAATTAAGTATGCATATAGGCTAAGCCATAAAGGTATTTATAGCGGTCTTATTCATTTTTATTTTTATTGACAAATCAAAATTATATATATAGTACAACATGATGTTTTAATATATGTATACATGTGGAAAGGCTAAATCAAGCTAATTAACATATTCATTACTTCTGTTACTTCACATATTTATCAGTTCTTTGTATATTAGCCTTAGTTCTAATATCAAAATTTAAAAACAATTGTTAAAAAAGAAATGATTGGTTGAGTAAACTGTAGTGCACTCAAGGAACACTTTTTACAAACTAAAACTAATGTTGTAGCAATGTATCATTTAAATAAAAACACATTCATAATCTACTGCTCAATTAAAGTTCAAGTTATCAGTTATGCATCACATGCGTTTTTGTTGCTTGACAAGAAAATGTTACAGAAAAACACCTAGGAGCATACACACTACAATAACAGGAAGGCAGAGGAGTGTAAATTATTATTCTGTTTACATGTCAGAATTTTCTGTGGGCACTTTTGTTCTCTAACATGGACATGTATTGTACAGTGATCGTTTTGGAGAGTATGCATGTGGAGTTTTCACTGCAAATATGAGGCATCAGAGGTAAGACACTGAGCTCCCGGACTCAAGCTGAAGGAAGCAAATTGTGTCCCAGGAAGGACAGAGTACAGACTCAAGCAAAAGCCAAGATCACAAGCTCAGCCACTGGTGATCCTGGCTGACCTCCTAAGTCTCTTTCCATTTCCTTAAGAAGTGAAAAATATGACCTGCCTCACTGTCCTGTTAGAACTCTGAAGGAGCTGATTCCAAATGTGCAAGGTTTCTCAGCTTCAAGTCAGCCATATGCTAAGCTTTGTATGTGCTTGCTTATGTAAATTCTTTTTCTTTTAATAATTCCTAATGTAAAAAGAAATTACATTACCCCACTCCTTAGGGCTAATCCGCCCAGGAGAGAGGAGGCTGACATTGGATTCATTTCAAACACAGGTCATCATCTTCATTTCTTCAAAAAACCAATTCACTTCCTTTTCTCCTCCCCATAAAAGCTCTTTGGGAAGTTTTGCTTTATGGCTAATGGCTTTCTTTATAACTTGATGATCAATTCAGCCGAGATTAATTGAGCATGAAGTTGGCAGCATCTGTGAAGCCATTTATCAGGGAGAAGGAGCCAGATCTCTCCAGAGCCCACCAGCTGTCATTATCTCTGCTATTGCTCTCTCTTTCCAGCAGCCTCAGCTTACCTGAGCCACAGGTGGCCAACAGCAGTGTGCTCACCCAGTGTGCTCGCAATAGAGACCTCCGCACGCTCCTCCCCAGTGAAACGCTCCATGGCTTCAGGCAATCCTTGTACACCTGTGACATCAAAAGCACTCTAAGGGCATGCCTGCATCTTGCTATCACAGTTTACTTTTAATTTTTTAAAATTTAATTTACAGTGACTACGACCTGGATTCTGTCCAGGTTTTTTAAAGTATTATACTGTACCAAAAGTTATAGTTGCTGCTGCTGGTGCTGCTCCCTCCTCCTCCTCCTCCTCCTCCTCTTCCTTTTCCTTCTTGTCATTCTTCTTCTTCTCCTTTTTTTTTGTCAGAACTGGGGATTAAACTCAGGGCCTTCACACTGAGTCACTTCTCCAGCTCTTTTTTATTTTTTATTTTGAGACAGGATCTTGGTAAGTCATGAAATTGTTCAGGCTGGGCTTGAATTTGCAATTTTCCTGCCTCAGCCTCTCAAAGTTCTGAATATATACTTTCTTTTGAAGTAACACCCAGCATGGGCTCTGCATTGTACATCAGCAGGGTTTTGGTATACAATTATCCCTGTACATTTATTTGTCAGAAATGTAAGTTGCTTTTGCTTACCAAAAACCATGTATGACACATGACGATACGTACAGCTAACATGCACTGTATATGATAAAGTTAGTAAGCTAACAATTGACATCGCCGAGGACTTGGGCATCTGGCAATCTTATAAGCAGTTTATAGCTACTCTTTCATTTAATTCTTCATATGAAGTGTGAATTCTATTATTTTTGTTTTACAGATAAAGGAATTGAGCATAGACAGCCTAAGGTTAAGTAGCTTACCCACAGTTAGACAGTAAGTCGGGCCCAACCTGCTCCTACTTAATCATACAAACCCAGGTGCCATGTCCTTACCCCATGCCTTTCATTGGCAGAAAAGAGCAAGAAGATGTTCTCTCCATCCAGATCTTGCTCTTTCTTTCCTTCCACAAAGAGGGCTCAAATTTGTTTGCATGTGCATGTGTGTGTATGCACATGTGTGTGTGTGTGTGTGTGTGTGTGTGTGTGTGTGTGTGTTTAGTCACTGGACAGTAATAAGTATAGATGATGCTCTACCAAGACAAATTTTACATCCAACTGGCTGGGCTACGCTGCACAGCTACTTGGTCGAACATATTCCAGATGTTTCCATAACACTATTTTTGCATGAGACATTAAAATTGATGCAGTTATGAGTAAAACAGATGGGCCTTCCCTAAGGTGGATGAATCTCATCCAATCAGGGTGGGAAGACCTGCAACCCTGACCTTTGGAAATGCACTGCAATGTTAACTCATTCCGGGTCTGCATCCTAGTGGCCCGTGCAAGCTTTGAACTTGCCAGCCTCCATAAGTGCCTGAGCCAATCCCTTAACTGAAACCTCTTTCTGTAAACCCACATATCCATCGGTTCTGTCTCAACAATCCTGACAAGCATACCACACATAATCAGGTGCGCTTGGGGCTCACAAGACCTCACTCAGCTGTCGATGGGACTGAGAGGGGCCTCTGCTTTGAACTAAGTAGCCTGTGAGCTCCTTACAAAGCAGAAACTTAAGATGTTATTCCAAGTGTTGAAGCACAACACTTAACTAGCACAGACTCAAGGTGAGGACTTTTCACCCACGTGACCAAGTATACAAATGGAACAAAATGCAGAGCTCTAGTTTCATTACTTAAAGGGACAGTGTAAAGCACAATGCCCCACACAAGAAGGAAACCCAGAGTGTGACCCAGAGCCCATCACTGGCCTTTTAAACTCTGAATCACAGAACTCACAAAGGGAGGGAGATTCTCATCCTTTCCCAAACACATTTTTTTCCTGTGCAAAAAAATAACAATGACCAAAGAGGAAATCCTCTGTGGGCTGTTTCCTACCATTCCATACCTCCTATACAGGAAATACCAAAACAAAACAAAAACAAAAACAGAAAACCAAAAACAACTCATAGAACTGGGCCACCTCTCCTGGCAAAAGACTCACACTGCTTGATGACAGGATCGTTTTACATTTCCTGTCGAAGTTGTTTTGCAAGTAGCCATGGTCACACCAGTGTGCACACCTCACATCTTTGCATTTCCTGCACCAACTCCCTCACAAATGGGGTCTGCCACTGCAGGGTCAAGCAGGTGCCCAGCCAGGTGCTGTTAGGAGACCACACATAAATGCAGGCCTGGTATTTTATAACTCCTCCCACCTTCCAATGATGTACTTACCATCGGGGATAGATCCTTGAAAATCAGCCTTGTGCACAAAAATGCTAATAACCAAGAGCCAGTTCATCATGACTTGGCTTGTGAAGAGCTAGAATGTGTTTCACATTAACCCAAAATTCCCAATTTCCTAAAATGTAACTATACAGCAGAATGCCTACATATCGGTATAGAAATAATGAACTATCATGTTAAAATGTAAAATGCTTCAAACAGTGCTTTCTCATCAACCAAAAATGCCTATGTTTGTGTTCAAAGCATAGCTTGGTGCTCTATGGCATCTCACTTAGCCTCAGAGCAATCAGGGGTCATGCCCCATTTTGACATCCAACCTCCTTCAGAAGACCTGCCTGCCTCTGGCTTCCTGCAATTGTACTTAGAATGTAATTCAAAATTGTTTCTGCCATCATTTTGTTTAAATGTATTGAGGTCAAGGGTCAAAAATATAAGTGTTTTCTATATAATTACTGGCTGAAAAACACTGTACTGAGACATACATAGCACGTAAGTTTGGAGTTTATAAAAGTCAAGAGGCATTCTACTGAGAAAATGTTCCCTGGGGAGACACAGCAGGGAGTCTATCATTAGTTGCTTAGTAGGTTTTTATATGTCAGTGCTCAGTCTACTATAAGTCCCATCAGAGCAGGAATGTATTTCTGTTTTGGAAAGTCCCCGGTGACTAGAAAGCACCTGACTCACACAATTCATCTTGGATGAATGTATCAGTAACCTTCAGACAGAGTGAAGGGGGTGGGTGGATCACTTACTCCTCATCGTTTATGGGGAGAAGTTTTGAGAAAAAGACCCAGGACCAAGAGTTAGGAGGCCTGAGTTTCGAGTCCAAGACCGGCCATTCACATGCTATCTGTATGATCTGAGACTGCTTTTCCTATGTAGTTATTAAACACTCCATCTATCTCTTAGTTCCATCCTGCATCTCCACCTTAATTATTAAAAGACAAAATTACAACAAATCTAACTTTGCAGACCTTCATTGTATGTGTTTGTTTTGTGTTCTCTTGGCCGCCCCCAGCACCCAGCCACATTCACAGAGGTCCTTGGCTGTGACATGGTCTGAAAGCATTTGAGGACAGAAAGGTGACATGAAGTGCACAAAATGGAAGTGAGGTACACACGCTTCTGGTTGTTTACGGCTAGGCATTTGCCTTATTTGAACACAGTCTGAATAGTCAGCCACCTGTGATTGACTGAAGCTTGTGGGTCATGTGTGATTGGCTGAGACTCAGCTGTTTGGCACTCCCTAAATTAGCTTTTCAGTTAGGTTCTGAACTAAATTAGTCTGCAGTTCCTTACATAAGGGTTGAGCTACGGAGGCTCCCTCAGGCCAAATTTAGATTGATTTAACAAATTCTGATGGTAATAAAGTCTACACATTCCCCAGTGGTAGGGGGAAAAAATGATAGCCATGGTCTCCCCTGGAAGAAAACAGGGAGCAGGAAACAATAGAGAAAAAATCCTAGTATCTCGTTTAGAAAGTAAGGAATCACCTTCCATCCCTAAGGGCACTCCTGTCTTATTACAACACTTTCCACAATGTGGTGATGTTCAAATACAGAGCAACAGTCTAGGAAGTGGCATACATCGTTGCAGGAGCTCAGTCCACATTCCCTTGAACCACATTCCTGCCTGCAGACAAAAGCAGGCCGGGCTTTCCGGCAAACAGTCACAAAGCTGTGGTTTCCCCTGAAGTGTCACCCAGCCCAGAAAAGCTGAGTTTCCTGTAGGTGTGTCACCAGCTGCCTGTGCCAGAGGCTCCTGCATAGTAAATACTATCTAGGTGTCAGCTGAGGCTGCACATGGTGTGTATGCTGGAAAAAAGACCCTCACACATGGCAAACGGGAATCAGTCTTCACCCCCTGCTCAATATAGAGACAGAAATCTAAAGAAGGGTCCCATTTTTACAGATTAAAAAACAAAAAAAAAAGAGGCATAGAGAAATTGCTGAAGGTCGTGGAGCCAGGCTACAAAAGAAATGGGACAGAACACCCACAGTCTGGCCCCAGAACTAAGTGTCTCACTACCACACCTTATTTGAATGAGACTGGGCTTGCCATAACGTAGGGCACACCTTCTATTCCCTCTGCTCAGAAACCCCAGGGGGATGTGCCGGGGATAAGTGGCACAAGCACCTGCCTGGCGAGTGCAAGGTCCTGAGTTTGATTCCTGGTAACAAAAAAAAAAAAAAAAAAAAAGAAAAGAAAGAAAGAAAGAAAGAAACCCCAGGGGGAGACACACAGGGGGAGACACAGGGAGGTTTTAGCCCTGAAATTGCTCAGTAGTACTCAGATATGCTTTCCTGTCTTCCATTTTAAAACATGCTGCTACACAGTCCCCTCCTAATTCCAGGCCAGTGTCGGTCTTACCATCACAGCCAAAGTG
The DNA here is from genome assembly GCF_000276665.1 of Chinchilla lanigera. NCBI lineage: Eukaryota > Metazoa > Chordata > Mammalia > Rodentia > Chinchillidae > Chinchilla > Chinchilla lanigera. The sequence goes on along the minus strand of NW_004955431.1, from coordinate 6,116,347 downwards.
CTTAGAAAAGTTTGCAACATTATTTTCTCACCTCCTACTCACTCCTCTACCGCCATTACCCACGCCTGAACATCAGGAAGCCTCTGACTTCACCAAGGTGGCCAATCTTCCCTTGTGTTGCTAAGTAAGCACTTTTTTCCAGTTATGATCTTACTCAATTTCTCAGTCCCTTTTATGCTGTCAGTCATAACCTTGTTCTTGAAACTTGCTCTTCCCTGGGCAGCCTGCCTGGCTCTTTTCCCTCCGAGCCCTTTCCTCTCAGCGCTCTGCCTGTCCACCCCCGTCAGCCTTGATTCCCTGCAGATCTGCCCGTCTAGTGAATGATGGTATTTCTCAGGATTTTCCTTTGGGCTCTCCCTCCTCACCCCAGAAATCCTCCATGAAAAATTTCACCAACTCTTAGGCCTTTGATGATATCTGTATGTAAGGGAGTCTTAAATATTCAGCCCTTGCCGTTTCACTTCTAAGCATTAGCCTTCCATATCCAGCCAGCCTGTGGTCCAGCCTCACCAGCGGTAGACACAACACAAGCCTCCCCTGACTGTCTAGTTGACTTTTTCTGTCTCATTTCTCCACCTAACAACCCAGCTCTTCTGAGCTATTGACTCTTCCTCTGTGGGAGCCACTGTCCTCCCTCTTAGGTAATGCTGAGCTCTCTTTTTCTATGGCTTACACTCTTCTTTCGGCACTTTATGTGGACATTGCTCCTTGCAGAAGTGGGAAGACCCTCTGGCCACTGAGTCTGAGGGAGCTGCATACCCACTCCATCCCTCTATTGCAATGGCCTACTTATTTCCTCTATATCCTCCTCAAGTCTTGAAATTTTCTGTTTAATTCCTAGTAACTGATGTGACTGTTGATTCAGGCATTAGACACACTCTATAAACACTGGTCAAGTGGATGAAGAATAAATGAATGAATAGGAATGAATAGGAATGAATAGGAATCAGATTAATGACTTAATCTGATCCCAGCACATTCTTGAGTTCAGCGAGTCCACAGCGCCAGCACTCAGCAGCGAGATGTACTGACTGTGACCCGCAAGCTCTGTTTCCTGTCCAGTCCTCTTTGTCTGCTACTGCCAACAGCTACTCCTAAAATGTGAAACCCACTTCTGTCTTCTGACTCCATCCACGCCAACCACTTTGATCACCAAGACTTTCACCACCGGCCAGATTCTGTGATTGACACCGCGCACGTATTCTTTCAGTATTCTCCTGTTGCTGCTGTTGCTAATGACTGATGCTGGTCACTAACCGCAAGGTGTGGGCTGGCTTAGTGCACAGAGCACTGTGGGTTTACTTGATTACCGCCTGCCCTTTTTTCAATCCAAAGGGAGTTTTCTCTTTGGCAGCCCTGGTGCACTGCATCTCTGAATCCAAACGAACAGCCTCTGACTTCGTGTGTGTGTCTCTGTGTGTGCATATGCCTGGTAAGCCACCACCCCACGCAAACCCAGCCTCCTTCAGTCCAATGGGACCCTTTGGGGGACGTGCCAACAGTGAACCTTCTCCCTTCTTACCTAGCCTGTTCCAAGGTCGCTTTGCCCAAATATGCCCTGTGTGTGGGAAAACGCAAGCATTTCTACTTATCAGGTAGATGTCTCCAGATACTGTCGTGTTTGTGAGTAGAAAACAGCAGGATGTCTCACTGACCCTGCGTTCACTTCAGACCCTAATGCTTGCTATCACAAAATCTCTGCATGGCTGATCTTTTCCTCCAAGTTTACCATTTCTTTCCCTGAATCCCTGCAGTTCCTGAAGGTGTTCTTAAGGTGCAATCAGCATTTTAGAAGAAGTGCAGCCGAGTCATCTCAGCAGAACTTTGTGAGGATTATTCAAAGGCCAGCAAGAGCCCTCTGCCCAGCCCCCTCGGTGCTGGCCAAGCTAGTGACTCACTCGGGTCCCAGGCAGTTGCCTGCCCTTCCCCTCACACCTGAAGGTCCTTCATAGAAGAGCCCAGCTGCTAGTGCCTTTCACTGTGCTCTCAGAGGGATGGAGTAATAGAAGCCAGAGCCTTCTTTGATTCTTAGACCAATGTTTCTCGAAGTATAAAACACTATTTGATATGACAGTTATTGTTCACCAACCAAAAAATCTGTCCTGAGCATCTGCGACTTGAAAGTTCTTTCACAGCAGATCTTTCACAATTGACCATGTCAAAATGACTTCCTCAGAACTGTATTTTACTTGCCTTCTATTATCATATTTGTTTATCCATTTATCAATCATATTTATTCATCATAGTCCCAAGGTACTGAGACTTACAGCTTCAATATAGGAATTTAGGGACAGGGAATACAATTTAGCTCATAATACTATCTAATTGGAGAAGGAGAGAAATTAGCAAGTGTTTGAAATTAAGCATGTTCAGAAGTGTGGTGAGGGTGATTCTGAAGCATGGAAGAAGATACCTAACCCGGCCTGAGTGAGGGTGCAGAGCAATGGAGAAAGGCTTCCAGGAGAAGGAGGTGCAGCCCACACTGAATAAAGGCAGCAGGTATGGAGCCCAGAGGGAGGAAGAATACAGCCAGGGAAATTAATCCATGTGATTAAAACAAGGTACAAGAAAGTGAGAGCAAGAGAGACCAGAGAGGAAGGCAGAGCCGGCAGGAAGCTACGGGGAGGAGACTGGATTCTTTCCTACAGCAATGAGTTAGTAAAACAAAAAAAGGCATGCTGGGTGGGTGGGAGTGGTGACATCTCAGATGTGGGCTTTGTAATAGCTCATAGCAAAACTATGACATAGTAATGTATCATAGTCCAGGAGAGGCTACTTTGGCTCTCAGTTTTAGAGTCTCTAGGCCATGATCCTTTGACCTTACTGTTTTTGGCCAATGATTGCACATCATGGTGGGAGCACAAGGCAAAGTGGAACATCCGGGAATCAAAAGAAAGGAGGAGATCACAGTCCCACAGTCACCTTTATAAGAGGAGCGCAGTCAGGAAGCTGGGGAGACTGCCCATGCCAACAGTGACAGGAACCTAAAGTAACACAGAAACAGGGGCACAGGAGGGCGAGGCATTTAGCAATGAAACTGAAGGCAGGACAGGAGGCATCCCAAAGGGGAACATGCAGCGTGAGCAGAACAGAGGTCCCACTGTACTGGTTGGGACCTTAAGAAGGCCTAGCAAACGGCACTATCCTCAGGGCTGCTAATGACATGACTCATAAACACAAAAGGAAGAGTTGTGGAACTGTAGAAAATCCTTCTAAAAAGGGCAGCTCCAGCACAGCTAGCACAGGGGATTCCTACGCAGACCCACCCGATAGTCACATTCTTCCAGAGAAGTGATGCATGTGGGTTTGGGGGTAGAATCAAAACCAATTTAAAATTAGAAAGAAAGCCCTAAGAAAGTCAAGCAACATGCATAGATGGGATGGATCTGGATTGGAAAACTGAATCTGAAGGAGAGGATATGGCCTTGGAGACAAAAGAGAGAACAATGAAGACAATGCAAGACTGTGGTTGATGGTTGCTGCGATTTTGATCTTGAGGGTCATCCTAAGGCTCAGGTGTTCTGGGCTTGGTCCCCAGTTTGGCACTATTGGAAGGTGACACAAACTCTACTAGAAGGTGGGATCTGCTGAGAAGTTTTCGGGTTCCTAGGGGAGGCCCTTCAAGGGGATTGTGGAACTCAACTCCCCTTCTCTCTGTTGTTTTTTAAACCTGAGGAGAGCTGCTTTGCTGTTCTTTGTGCTCTCGCAATGATCTCGCACCACAGACGAAAGCAATGGGGCCAGTCAATTATGCACTGGAACTCTAAAACCATGAGCAAAATAAACCTTTTCTCTATAAATGGATTGTCTCTGGTATTTGTTACATTAACAGAAAGCTGACTAACACAAGCATAGTAAAGCTCTGCCCTCCCTGGAGAGGATTATGCACATGCTTCACTGACATCAGGCTGGACCAGTGAATTACTAAGAACTTTTATGTTCTGCCCCACAATCTCTTTTTACCCCTTGGCATGGGAGTGAGCACACTGTAGAGTTTCTCCATCAGCTTGGACCCCAGAATGAAGCAGACAACAGGACAGATGTGGAGCCAACCCACAGAGAACCTGAGGGTGAAATATACCTGCACCACAGTAAGCCACTGAGATGTGGGATTGGTGAATAGCCACATTCACTGGAGAGTGTGGCCACAGAAGTCAAGGAGATAGGTCCATGAAGGAACCACAGTGCACAGTGGCAGTGCTGCTGAACCATTCAGGAGAAATTTGAAGACAGTAGAACATGAGAAAGACCCCTAAGAAGCAAGAGGGAGATGGGTTCTGAAGGGAGGGCCTTGCCCTATTACAGTGGAAGAACCCTTCCAAAGTCTTCCACTGAGATTAAGGTAAGGAAGACAGAAGTGCTGTGGGTATAGGTGCAATGTGGGGACACAGATTGGAAACAAGGTGAGGTGCCTTGGAATGACTACCATAAAATCAAAAGGGAAAGAACTCTGTGCTGTAATAATTACAAGGAAGGAAGGGCCAGGACTAGTGGCACATGCCTATCATTCCTGCACTCTGGGAGGTTAAGGCAGGAGAATCACAAATTTGAGTCTAGCTTGGGAAACTCAGAAGTTTAGCAAAGCCTGTCTCAAAATAAAAAACAAACAAACAAAAAGACTAGAGA
>NW_004955431.1:6045066-6111566 GCF_000276665.1 Chinchilla lanigera | reverse complement strand
AAGAAAGAAAGAAAGAAAGAAAGAAAGAAAGAAAGAAAGAAAGAAAGAAAGAAAGAAAGAAAGAAATGGGTCACTTTTGCCTAGCACAATAAAGAAAGATACACAAGAAGAAAATTTGAGGTAGACTTGAATTACAGGTATATCTGTTAAGGTAATACTAGCTACCCTAGGAGACAGCTCCCAAAATGCTAGTGGCTTGTCCAATAATAATTCTTTCTAACACACAATAACTAAATCATAGAGGAAAGACTATGCCATTCAATCTTTTGGGCCAAGACAGATAAAGGGGTTGCCATTTCAGTTTTTGACTTGCACAGCTTAGTTGCCCTGATATTTGCACACAGTTTGTACCAAAAATAAGAGGCAAGGGAAGAATGAGTGGTGTGAATTTCTGTAAGAAAGACCTGTAAGTAGTGCAGGTCAGTTACACCCATACCTAACCACAAGGGAGGCCAGGAACATGGTCTAGCTCTCATCTAGCTATTAGATAACCAGACACCCAGATTCTGATGAATAAGTAAGAAATAGTAATGGAAGACATTCTGAGCAGAAAGAATGTCATATGCAAAGGCACATAATTTCAACACATGTCCAAAGATGTTGTCATTAAAATTGCCTGTGACACAGTTTACATAGGTACTACTAGAAGAAAAAGGTACAAAAAGAGACTTAATACGGGTTGAACAAAGCTTTAAATTCTTAATAAAATATTAAGCTTATTATAACCATCAGGAAGCTAACAATGGAGCTAAAATGAGTTTTTCAATTTAAAAACTGACAAGTTGAAGTGGTAATGACATTGAAGGATGAAGAGGCAAAAACTTCATCCACGGGGGAAAAAATATGAAACAAATATGGTCACATCTTACCAATCACCAAATCTGGATAAGACACATCTCTAGTGTATTTTTTAAAGCCTTCATGATTAAAAAATATTTTTAAAAGATATTAAGGTAAAAAATTAGTAAAGAGGAAATAACAATTTGTCTTTCCATGCATTAGCTTGTCCTAGGAAAGTAACCAGTGGATGTGGGTCCAGAATGAAATTGCTAGGACAATGTCAGTTTCAGCTGAAGGTGTTATTTTATGTGAAACTGTACAATTATCACTCCAGGAATGGTTCAGGCTCTGCTTAAAATCATGGGAACTTGATTCCTTCCTCTTTCTGCAAATATGTCAGAATTAACTGGCAAGAAAAACCAAAGGAAAATACTTCCATGAGTATCATAAATCTGTTGAATAGATAGACTGAGATCAGAAACACAGTTCGTGAAGCACAGTGCTCCTCTGGAGCAGGATGATTTGTAATTTTTCACCCTATCTGCCTAGCCCAGCCTTGCAGTACAGTCCCACTGGAATCATACCACCATATTCATTCATAAATTTCTTTTGCTTCAAGATCAAAGATGGAATCACCTTCCCATTTTGGGGGGGGGGTTAAGAAATACTCATAAAGAATACATTCTAGTGAGTCCCATTTAGGCAGGCATATGGCCTCACACTTAAATATGTATAGAACTTTGCATTTGCCAAGGATTTTTAACAACTGCCCTTTCAATAAAGGGCTAGAATTTTTCTGGACTCCTGTTTTCCAAATCCTGGGGACATGTCCATATTGTTCTTTGCAACCTAGCAAAACCTTTTTTGATCTAATGGATGAAGATGATAAAATGGAAAAGACAAAAAAGGAAAACACTGATCAGTGGGTCAATAAATATGGTTGCCAGCAAATCATATAATTTCCGTGATTCTAACATGAGAACCACAATACCTCTTATATGAATCATTGTATGAATAAAATGAGATAACACATATAAAATGCCTGATACTGCCCACCACATAATTTGGTTTAAAAACCTATGTGTGTGTTGTTCACATATACTCCATTTCCCCCACATCTACACTGTTCTACTGCTGGCCATGCCTGTGATGATCAGAGCACTGTGATCCAAATGTAAGGCCTTACCTCATCTCGGGTGCTAGGTCTCTGCTGTGCTGTTCATGTACACTGCACTGTCCACATAGGATAATTCCAGTGTATCCAGTTTTCTGCACATTATGTTCCACCACAGTCCCACTATCAATTATGCTGGCTCATGTGCCTTGTTAGGGACATGCTATGGCTTTTAAGGGCTACTAAGCACAGATACAATGTGCAAAGAAGAAATAGTGACATTTCAAGAGCCTCCATAGAGAAGTAATTCAAGAAATCTGTTTGTTTGACTTGGCCTCCATGAATCCAATCATTTATTTTCCAAAGATGGTAGGGTTGTTCCAGATAGGTGATTTTTCTGGCTCTGCTCTGTTCTGAGGTCAGCTACAAAAGTTTTCTTCCATGTTTTCTTCTAGGGGTTTTATAGTTTTAGGCTTTAGAGATCTGTAATCCATTTAAACAGAGATCCGTGATCCATTTAAAGTTAACTGTGTATAATGCTAACTATGGGTTTTCACAGATACATTTTATCAGGTAAAAGAAGTTTTGTTCTACTCTTAATTTACTGAGAGTTTTTTTCCAAAATTGGATGTTGCATTGTATTCAGTATTTTTTATTGCCCTGCATCTATCAAGGTGATAATGTGATTTTCCTTTTTAATTTGTTAATATAATTAATTACACTGATTTTTTAATGTTAAACAAATTACTTGGGTTAAATCTTGCTTATCTATTTTAAAAATTGTTGGATTAGATTTGCTAAAATTTAGTTTAAACATTTTTGTACCTATATTCATGAATGATAGCTTTCTTATCTTAAGATGTCTTCTTTGGTTTGGTATCTGGATAACACTTATCTCTGTGGATGAGTTGCTATATATTTCTTTCACTCCTATATTCCAGAAGAGTTTACACAGAATTGAAATTGTTGCTTTTTTAAGTATTTAGAAGAATTCTCCCTAAGGTCATCTAAATCTTGAGTTTTCCTCATGGGAGGATTTTTAAACTACAGATTCAATATTTTTAATAGATGTATGCATGGCTGAGATGGCTATTTCTTTTTGTGTGAACTTTGATAGTTTCTGCCTTTTAAAAAATTTTCCCATTTTAATTGTTTTTCAATTTATTGTCATGAAGTTGTTCACAATATTTCCTGGTTATCCTTTCAACATTGTTAGTGACATCACCATTCTCATTGTTAATATTGTCCTTTGGGTCTTTCACTTTTTTCTAGATCAGTCTGACCATAGATTTATCAATTTAATTGACTGTCTCAAAGGCCTTTTGAGTTCGTTGTTTTTCTCTATTGTTTTTCTGTTTTCTGCTTCTTTGATTTCCATTTTGATGGTTATTATTTTCTTCCCTTTGATTATTTTGGGTTCAACTTCCTAGAATATATTTTTATTTTATATGAATGATAAATTCCATATTACATGGTTAGCTTTGTTTAAACAGCAAATTATCTTTTGAAGAAACTTTAATAAGAAGGATGAAATTCATTAAGTTTCTGATACACTTTATTCCTCTGGGTAGAGCCAGACTTCCATTTGACATCATTCCCCTCTGCTTGAGCAACTTCTTTTAAAATTTCTTATAATCTGGATATACTGATAATGAGTTGTTTCAACCTTTGGGTATCTGAAAAGCTCTTTACTTTGCCTACATTTTAAAAGATGTTTTTGTGAAGTACCATCAACCCTCTCTATCTATAATTTTTATATCTGTATATTCAACCAACTGCAAATTGGAAATATTGGGGTAGTGTGATGGTTGATTGATTGCATCAACTTGAGTAAAAGAGGCTGAACTAAATTGGCTCAGAGAAGCTTGTCGCCTGGATGGTATAAAGGGGAAATGAAGAAGGGTGGCTCTCCTCCTGTTTCTTCGGAGGAGCTCCAGTCTTCACCTTCACCTTAGAGGTCATCTGCTTTCAGCACAGACTCCAGCTTTCGGCCCAGATCCTTCTTTCTTCCCCTATAGACCCTTCAGCCTTCCATTGCAGACCCATTAGTCTTCTGATACAGACTCACATGGGACACTGCAGTGAGCTCCTGACCTTGGGCTGAATCCTTCCATCTCCAGTGTGCACACACCCTCTGTACATTTCCTCATCCGACTCAGGGGGGCCATAGTAAGCCAAACTTGTAAAGTCTTCTATATTTGTATATATTTTATTATATCTGTTTCTCTAGAACACACTAACTGATTCAGGAGGGCAACTGCATCTGTATTGAACATATACAGACATATTTTTCCTTGTCATTATTCCCTAAACAACACAGTAAGGCAACTATTTACACAGCATTGTATGAGGTATTATAGAGGAGGATGTCTACAAATGACATGCAAATACTATACCACTGGCACAAGGAAGTTAAATACTCACCAGTTTGGGTACTGTAAGGAGTCTGCAAAGCACTCCTCATGGATACCGATGAACCACTGTATAGAGTTCTACTTTGATAAATTTGCTTGTTCTTCTGATTTCCCAATTACTCCACTCATTTTTTTTTTTATATTCTATGCTTCTTTGCATGTTTGGTAACTTTTTATTGCACACCCTGTAAGTTTTATCTTGTTGCTGAATATTTTCTATTTCTGCAAGTATTCTTACAGTTTGTTCTAGTACACAGTTATGTCACTTGCAAAAATAAAAAGTTGGTCATTTTGAATCCTGCTTTTAAGGTTTGCTAGGACCAGAGCGGTACACAGTACCCAATGTACAGCTAGCATTATTGACAACGTTTTCTCTTTCTTCTTTTCTTTTTGTACTGACAATTGAACCCAGAACTGTCTCACTAGACTGTATCCTCACCCCCCAATTTTTTTTTTTTTTTTTTGAGGCAGTCTTATTAGGTTGCCCAAAGTTGAACTTCAACTTGCTGTCCTTCTGCTTAAGCCTCCCAGAATGCTGGGATTACAGGTGTTCCTCACCACATCCAGCTCAGTTTTTCTGAGCACTCTACCTAATGCCCCCGTGTCTTGGGGTTTTCCAGCCTGACTGGTGTGAACAGACACTTTTTCTGGCCCTATGTCCCTCTAATCCTTGTAGACCATCTGTCCCTAGCCTCAGGAAATTTCCTCATATGCAGATGCTGGTCAGTACTCAATGCTCAAGAGAAAGCTTATGCAAATCCCTGGAGTTCTTTATGCAGCATCTCCTCTCTTCTCTGCCCTCTGGACATCTCAACTCCATCTATTCAACTTGGGGATTCTTCTTACCTGTGCCACAGCCTGAAAAGTCTCTGAAAGCAGTGAGCTGTGCAAATAATAGAAACATTTATCTACTTATCCATTCCACAAGCTTGTGAGTATTTCACAAGAGAGATCCGCTTTGCCCATTCCATTTCTGGGATGATATCTAACAAGTAGTAAGTGGTTCTCAAGTAATTTTGGTGAGATGAGCAAGCCTTTTCTACAATCTTCTATTTGCTTCTCAAGAAAATTCCAGAAGGTGGACAGATCAACATACACTTTATTCTGCTCTATTTAGAATTAAATTATTCTGCTGTAATTAGGAAAGTTAAAAACAGATGTTTTAACATCCTGAGGAAACCCTAATAAGATAAATCCTTAAAATGAGAACATCATAATATCACAGGGAGTAGATAAATGTAAAAAAAAATTTCCGCTCCCAGAAATCTAAATCTGTGGGGATGGAAGTAACAACAGAAACCGGAAATAGCATTACTATTGTCCACAGTCATTTCCCAGGATGTTTCCAAGGACTGGCAAGATTTCTAGTGACTAATAAAAAATAATTACTAAACACCACTGTCCACTAAAAAGTTTGGAGTTTTGAAAAAGCAATTACCTTTCATCACATCTCTCAACCCACAGGTAAGCAAAGGAAAACAAGTCTTGATTTTCTTTTAAAAATGGCCAGTATCCACATACACATTTTCTCTTCAGAGCAATGGTAGATCCATAGCAATGACGGCCTGCTTGCTGCCTTACCTCTAGTGCTGCCTTACCACTATCAATCTCATGTGGAAAAGGAGAAAACAGACAAAACTAATATTTGAAGTCAGAGGGAGGATGTTAGCATCCTGCCCCGCCATTTATTGTATGTACCATATTGAAAAACACCTCAATTCTTACTTGTTTTCTGAAGCTGCTGTAACAAAATGTTGTGTGGGTGATTTAAACAATAGACATTATTTTCTCACATTTCTGGAGATTATAAATCCAAGACCAAGGTGTTGGCAGCTTAGGTTTCTACTGCGATAGAAACTTGTAAACTATGTTCTAACTGGTCATCCTTTTGTCTGTGTCCTTATCGGTTCTTTGTGTAAGGACATCAGTCAAATAGGATTAAGGCCTGCCTTAACAACCCCATCTTAATCACCCCTTTCAAAGTTCTATCCTTAAGCACACTCACATTCTGGGAGGCAGGGCGTGGACATGTAAATTTGCGGATACAATGCTCTCAAAACAACACCTTCCCAGGCAAAAGGAAGAGAAAATAGTTACCTTGAAAGTTTGTGTTATCAGTATAGAGTTTTCTTCACCTTTATCAAAATAAACAAGAAAAAAAATACAGATCGTAAGAGCATACAACTCCATAAATTTTCATGCAGTAAACCTATCCAGATTAACCTTCAGCCAATTAAAGAAACAAACCCAAGACTGCATGTGCAGGTCAGAGGTAAAGTGTTATCCTAGCATGTGCAAGACCTGAGTTCAGTTCCCCAAAACAAGCAAACCCAGGGCTCCCTTTTGCCCGTGTCCACAGGGGTAACCACTAGCCTAATTTCTAATAGGACAGGCTAATGGTGTTTGATTTTGTACATATTTTTTGTGTTTGTCTTTTCTTACTCAGTATTATATTCATGTGCGTTGTCTGTTGTGTTGTATAGTATTGTAGTTAGTTGATTCTCATTGCCATGTGGTATTGCATTGCATAAATATACCACAGTCCATTTATACATTCTACTGTTGGTGGATATCTATGCTGCCTCTACTTAGGACTCTTAAGTATGCAGTAGTGCCACTGTGATTAGTCCTGTACCTGTCTTCAGTTGAACATATTATATACATAGTTTTTGCTCATATATCTGAAAGGGGAGTTGCAGTCACGGGGCATGCCTATGTCCAATACTCTGCCTACTGTAAAACATTCTCTAAAGCAATAGAATAAACTTATACCCCTATCAGCAGTGTACCAGAATTCTAGTTAGTCCACAAAACGCTAGTTATTTTTCATAAAGAAAACTTAGAAACAAGCTGTCAAACAACAGGAAATCAGTTAAATAAATCATGGTATTTTCATGCAATGTACTACAAAACAGTCACCAAAAATATTCTCAAAATCTATCTGTGCATATGGAGAAATGACAATGCATTTACTGGAAAAAAAAAAAGCAGGTTACAAAATACTGCTACAACTTGTGCTCAGTGTTATTTAAAAGTACAATTAAGCATATACTCTATATTAGAAAGAAACAAATGTTAACCTTTCTCTGAAAGATTGAATTATAGATGACTTTTCTTCCTTGATAGTTTTGCTTATTTGTTCTTTAAAATATTCTTCAACGGTCACTTACTATATTTACAACGAACTGGTAAAAAGACAATAAATGTTATGAATAATATCATCCTGCCTTACCTATTTCTCTTGTTGTCTATGAGATGCAATGAGAATATTATGGAAGGTTCCCATGGAAACCTTTTGGGAAAAGGCCAAGCACTATTTGAATGTCAATTAATATTATCACAATCAGTTCCGCTTGACTGCTTTCTATCCTGCTAGTTGAACCAAAAGTTAGAAATGCAGAGAATGAGCCGAGAAACGAAGTGGCTTCGAGGATAAGGGAGGGGATGGGGGATCGGGGGGAAGGGGTCGAGGCTACACTTCAGGGCTTCTCATCCCAAGAACACTCTCCGGTCCCCTAAAGGCTGCACAAAGATCAGGTGCAGCGAAATTTCCCAAACTCTCCCCAGCAAGCCCCCTGTGCAACAAGCCGGCTGCAACTCTTTCTGGATAAAGGCCAGCCTCCACACCATTCGCTACTATTTTCCTGTTGGTGGGAGTGTGGGGCTTTGGTGAGGGGCTGGGAAACAGTCAAGCCCTAAAGAAACCTTTGGAGGGTCTAAATGTCCTGGTATGCAATCACGCCTTTGTCTAGTGATGTGTTACAATCTCAACTTGACACTTTCTGTGGGGCCTCTAGAAGCTGTGTCTGGTTTTCTTACAGGAAATTTCCCTAGTCTGTGGGGTATAGATAATAATGACAGTGCACATTTCAAAAGCAGATTGCAGCCATCAGTGCAATTTCCTGGGCATTACGTCACTGTAGGCCTTGCAAACTTTTTTTTTTTTTTTGGTGCACATGGGTGGACATTTATTCTAATATTTCCATTTAGTAGCCTTAGTGAGGTGTCACTGACACACAATAAATCACACGTTTGACTGGGTGATCAGGTACATTTTGACACACACACACTTCCATGAAACCATCGCCTCAGTCAAGGGAGTGAATACACCCATACTCCCTACAAACTTTCCTTATGCTCTTTTGTAATCGCTCGATAGCACCTGCTCCCCACCTCCATCAGCCATCCGTATGCTTTCTGTCACTAATGATTAGCTTGCATTTTTCAGACTTCTATAGAAACAGACTAAGAGCGTATTTGTCTCCTTTCATGCCCCATGATTATTTTGATATTCATTTGTGTTGTTGCTCATTAGCTTTCCATTAGATGGATATACCACAGTATATTTGTTCTCCTATGGGTGCACATTTTGAATTCTTTCTAGTTCAAGCCTGTTAATAATAGAGCAGCTATAAGCACTCATGTGCAAGTCTTCGTAGGGATATATGCTTTTAGTTGTTCTAGATAGATACTGAGAAGTGGCATGACTATGTTACATAAGTATCATTTAACTTTCTAAGAAACTATCAGGGCTGGGGATTTAGCTCAGTGGCACAGCGCCTGTCTGGCAAGCACAAGGTTGTGAGTTCGATTCCCGGTACCAGAGAAAAACAACAACAACAAAAAAGAAACTATCAAATTATTCTACCATTTTATATTTCTATGAGGGATATATGGATGGAGGTATAAATTCCTCCAAATTGTTATCAAAACTTAGTATGATGATTCTTTTTCATTTCACCTGCTCTTACACATATGTATTAGTACCTTATTGTGGTTAATTCCTTAATGACTAACAATAAACTTCAAGCCTGACCTTACACTGTAATATTGGAATTTATAACAAGGAGAAATATATATTTTAGTCTTTGCCCCTAGTTCCTAGCACGGAAATCTTAAAATCCTTGTAACATCCTAAGCAATCATAGTACTAGCTCTTGTTCTAATATTTGCTCTTTGTCTTGATTCCTGATCCAGAGCTCTTAATCCCTTGGAATTTCCTGGTTGATAGGAATGTCTTCTAATAAAGCAACTCTTGTTGGACTGCTGGACAGGAGCTGGTCACCACAAAGACCAAACCACAGTGAGAAGCTTCGAACTTTCACCCCACCTCCCAACCTCCTGGAAGTGGAGAGGGGCTGGAGCAGATAGAGCTAATAATCAATCATATCTACATGAAGAAACCTCCATAGAAATCCCTGACCTATGTATGGGATTCAGAGAACTTCCAAATTGGGGAACTAGACCATATCCATGTGACAGAGAGTAGCACACCCCAACTCCACAGGAACAGAGCTCCCCCATTCAGGATACTTCCAACCTTAATCTAAGTATCTCTCCATCTGGCTATTCATTTGTCCTTTATAATGTCCTTTAATAAGTTCACAACAGTAAGTAAAGTGTTTCCCTGAATTCTACGAGCCTTTTACCAAGTGACTGATCCTAAGAAGCAAGTCAGAGAAGCCCCCAGTGTATAACTAATAGTCAGAAATAACAAAACTTTGACTTAAATTTGGCATCTGAAGGGGAGGGGGCATGGTTTGTGGGTTTGAGCGCCTAAGCTGTGGACCTGACATGAATGCTAGGTGGACAGTGTCAGAACTGAATTGAATTATAGGACACCTGGTGTTGTCCACCAGCAATAAAACTATTACCTGGGGAAAATCCCCACACATGTGGTCACAGAATGCCCATCAACTGAGGAACGGATAAAAAAGATGGGGTATTTTTATACAATGGAGTATTACTCAGCTATAAGAAAGATAAACTCGAGGCTTTTACATATAAATGGATGCAACAGAGACCATACTCATAAGTGAAATAAATCAGACCTGCATGTGTAAACACCATATTGTCTCCCTAGTGTGAGAAATTGAAAGAGTAAATAAAATCCAAAAGGTACAATAGATACTGTGAAAAGGAAAGAAACTGCTCAAAGGGAAGGAACAACTGGGATGAGGGAAAGGAGAAAAGAAAGAAAGAAGGGGAAAAAATACATATGTATATACACAGGATAGCTGGGACCATTGTACTGCTGATTTCTACTGATCTATGGAAAGGAACAGTTAATGCTTAAATTAAAAATAAAAGAATTGTTCCATGTTGGGTGCTGACAGTACAGTAGGAGAAAAGTTTGGTTTTTCCTACCACATATATATGGTATGCAAAGAGTAACTCCCTGGGAATGGATTTCAGATCTAAATATAAAAACAAAAGATATAAAGCTTTTAAAAGAAAATACAATTGCAAAATACATTTGCAGGCTTGAGTGGGCAAAGATTTCTTAGCTAGTACACAAGAGAAAAAATGATAAACTTTCAAAAATAATACACTGAATTTCATCAAAACTAAACACTTAATAGCATATTTGAAAGATACTATTAAGAGAATGGAAGGGCAAGCCACACAGTGGAAGATAGTTTTGCACAGTACACATCTGGTAAAGGACTAATAGCTAGAGTATTGTATAAAGAACTCTCATAACTCAATAAAAGAAAAAAATAATGCAACTTTTAATGAGCAAAAGATTTGAGCAGGCATTTTTCCAAAGAAGATAACGCGGGTAGTAAATAAAAACACAAGGTGTATACGCACAACCTCATTCTTCAAAGTATGACTCGTAAGGTAAGCCGAGTAGTTAGCACTGTTACTATTCCCTTTTTGCAACTAAAGGAACAGAGATGCAGAGGAGAAGAGATCTAAACTATGTCAGTAGCCTGCAGAAAGTCTGTACTTGAGTCTCTGGCTCTAGCCAGTATTTTTCCATGACACAACTTGTACCTGGAGACTGTGAAGTGATTTCAGGGCAATATCCTGAGAGCAGAGCCAGGGTTAGTGACTGGGTATGTGAGGACATCATCCGGAGACACACCGCCATGCGGGGGGATGAGGTAAGGAGCTCACCAGGGCCAGGAACATGCTGAACCCAAGAGCACACAGGTGCTGACAGGTTGGGACACAGCTGAGTTGGAGAGGCAGTGAGCAATCGAAAGGCAGAGAGGAGTGAGTGTGCCAGAGATCAGAGCACATCGGAGGTCAGCACCCAGGCACAGTGACCCTAAGACTGACTCTCTCGGAGAAGCACAGACCAAGATGGTGGTTACCAAGTGCTGGGAGACAAGACACTGGGGAGAGGTGGGTCAATGTGTACAACATTTCAAATAGGGGAAATAAGTTCAGGAAACCTACTGTACAATATAGTGACTATCTTTAATATAATGTATTGTACAATTAAAAAGTTCTAAGAGGAGATTGCAAGTATCATCACCAGAAAAAAATAACTACATGTTAATTAGTTTAATATAACCACTGCATGGTATATAGATAGAATTTCAAAATAGCATGGGGTTTCTGATAAAGGTATACACATTTTTTTTTTTGAGACAAGGTCTCTTTATGTAGTCCAGGCTGGCCTTGAACTTGCAGTGATCCTCCTGCCTCAGTCTCCCTCCTGAGTGCTGGAATTGCAAGCATGTGCCACCATGCCTCGATATTATATAAAACTTTTACTTCTTTTTTTTTAAAAGATCTATTTAATAAATGGCATTGCTTAAATTGCCTCAAGGAAGCCTTGTAAAATTAGATCAAATGTTGTCTGTGACAGATAGAACTTGGGTTAATTGCAAAGCCAACAGAAAGGTCCAGACCACCTCTAGAATTGGATGGGCCCTTACAGTGGAAGAAAGATAGTACTCTTTGCAGTTCTCCTATAAGAAGATTGGCATTAAGAAAAGGATGCAGGAGGTGGGAATCATAGTGGAGTTTCTAAAACAGTGTCCCAAATTAAACATACGGTTGTCTCCCAGCCCTTGTTTTTTATTTCTGTGGCTTCAGTTACTCATGGTCACCCACCATCAAAAATGTCAAAAGAAAAATTCCAGAAGAGAAAAACTCATACATTTTAAATTGAGGGCCATTCTGAGTAGTGCAATGAATGCTCACATCATCTAGCTCTATCCCACCCAGGATATGAATCATCTCTTTTCCCCATGTATCCATGCTGTATTCACTACCCACCTGGTAGTCACTTCCTAGTCATCTTTGTTATCAGT
Source organism: Chinchilla lanigera (assembly GCF_000276665.1). Classification (NCBI taxonomy): domain Eukaryota; kingdom Metazoa; phylum Chordata; class Mammalia; order Rodentia; family Chinchillidae; genus Chinchilla; species Chinchilla lanigera. Next base: position 6,099,207 of record NW_004955431.1, on the reverse strand, counting down.
GCAACTGCTGGAGTTGAACTGCAATGTTTGTGTGGTGATGCTGGAAGTTTTATTATATTTTCATAAGTGTTCTAGTTTATTAGTTATTATTATTAACCTCTTACTGTACTTAACATAAGTTAAACTTTATTGTACTAGGTATGTCTGTTGGAAAAAATATGGTATATAGAAGGCTTGGTACAGTGTGAGATTTTATGCATCCACTGGGGACTCTAACGAGAATAGTGCTCTACTGTACCAGGTGCATTGACCTCCAACTTCCTTTTACATATGATTTGCAGGTCATTTCATTTGGATAGCAAATTCTATAATTTATTTTTAAATACAGATGACCTTTGAATTGTGAATTATTTGTGAATTTAAAAAAAGACCTATTTAATAAATGACAGTTAAACTGCCTCAGAAAATTTAAAAGTTCGATCAACTGCCGTCTGTGATACCTTTACTATCTATCATAGATAGTGACAGAAAGCAATTCGAGATCAAGGAGCCTTAGAATTACATTAAAGAGATAATAGGAGATAACCATGACCTCAAGGGTAATAAAAAAAGAAAACCGGCCAAGCACAAGACCTGGTACAGAATAGGCAGAGGTTAGCAGGAGTGTCCCTGTCCTGGCCATCGAGCACACTCTGGAACACAGGCAGGGAAAGTTACTATGTCTCCCACTGATCTAATTTTTTTAAAAAAAACTTCTTTTAATTTTTAATTTTAAAATGCAAGAGTCCCTTAGTAAATAACTTCTCTTTGCATTAAGTTTCAGAATATATGCTCAGAATCACTTATTTCTTTTGCTAGGAGGGCTTCCCAGCCCAGCTCAGGCCAGCCCAGCACCCCACACAAACACACCAATTACCTTTGACCCCTCTCCCCAGCCAGATTATCACAGGCAGATGTATAATATGTCACTGGTAGGAGAGAAGGTGGCAAAGGTCTCCGGTGATGGACCAGCTCTGTCAGGGTATAAAACAGGGTACCCAGAAACAAACCATTTGCAGAGGTCTGTGACATTCTCTCCCAAGCAGATCCAGCAAAGTGCCCTGGGCCCTTGGACTTTGTACCAGGATTTGTGTTGTCAGCAAGGCCAAAGGCAGACCTGAGCCAATGCTTCCCTGGAAGTACCCGGAGATGGCATTACTTCCTGTGTCAGCACTTCAGATTCACTACAGAAACAATCTTCCTCAGGCGGAGGTTAGTAGCTGCAACTCTTCAGCCTTTAGTAGGGCCTTTGCAAAATACTTCTGTTTCCTCCACCTCCCAGAAAAACGTAAGTGCAGTTGCAAAACAGAAATGCATCTGAAAGGTATGTTTAATTAAAAGGTTCCCTATCAGCCAATGCAACATAATCCCAAAATAGCATTTGTCATCACCGTGGGCCTGGAACGCTTACGTGAACTTTGGCCTCATTCCCCAAACTCTTGTCAGCAAATCATCCTGGAGGTCACCTAGTACTATATTTTTCCACAAAGCCATTGAAAGTTATAGCACTTTAGAGTTAGGTAGGACTATAAAGGTCAACTATGCCAAGACTATCACATCACACATAAAGAGCAGTAACTATTTACTGACACCTACTAAGTGCCAAGAACCATGACAAGCATTTATATTGTACTTCGTTGGATCTCCATTGGCCCTTTATCGTTCACATTCACCATAGGAGGCTTTAAGAGTAGCTGATGTGTCCAGTTATCACACAGCTAGAAAATATCCTTGCCCTATTGCACCTTAGTCCTTTGAACTCTGAGCCACTACAGTTCATTGCCTGCTTCTCGAGCCAACAAGGCCAAAGGAACTTCCAGAATACAGAATTCTGGTGAGACTCTTTTTTGACAGGAGCTTCTTATTTCCATATGTGGAAAGTTATGCACAACTGAAGAAGACATACAAGCCCAATATTGACTCCTTAATATTTGTGTTAAATTGAAAAATCCTGGAGCTATAGCAGGCTTTGGAGGCAATGCAAACCAAACCTTCATTTTAAAAGCAAGAACATAGGAACTAAAGAGATAAAATTCCTTTTCTAGGACCTCGTAGCTAGCCAAAAGGCAGAGCAAGAAGTAATATTTTAGAGTGAGAAATAGAATGCTGTCTTATTTATTCCATCCCTATTTTTTCCTGAAAACGCAGTTAGACCTACTAACCTCATGTTAGAAGCTGATAAAAAGGAGCACTTTTATCCAGAAGAAAGAAAAAATCCCTCTGTTGTTCCATTATTAACCTTTCAGATGTTTTAAATTTTACTCTAGAATTTATATAATTTGCAGCTCAAAGGTGTTCTGTGACTTATCTTGATGAAGTTCAATTTCTTCTTCAAGACCTTCTAGCAATTTTATAATATTGTACGTTTATGCGGAGCCTTTCCCATCTGGTTAATGAGAGTACTGAAGTTTGTTATCTCTCAATTTTTGTTTTAAGCACTGCTCAGTGTGTCTAGGGAAGACTATAGAGTTCTCAGCCTAGGGAAGGGAACGTATGGAAAGTAGGGTGCAGGTAAAAAGACAAAGCATTCAGCCCCTGATGCAAGTAACTGAGACCACTGGAGAATGTTTCCTTCTTCCTCTAAAAGCAACAGAAAAACTGAGAGCTATCTGCATTTCTTGATATTAATGAAATGTAGAGGGAAAAGAGAGAGAAGAAAATGAAAGGAGGGAAAACAGGAACCAAACAAAAGTGAAAGATAGGAAAGCCGGAGGAAGAAAGAAAATGAAAGAAAGTGACCAGTGAGGTAGAAGAGGCAATAGTGCTGCATACAAAGAATTCCTAGCATGGCACAAATGCTGGGAAGACAGTCACGCCAACAGCGAAAACCTCCATTCACATTTACTGCTAAGGAGCCAGGCAGCCACAGTCTCACAGGTAGCAGCAAGGGTCAAGGTGTGACGTAACAAGTACGTGATGGATCGGAGTCTTCCAGTGAGGCCTCATTGGCTAAGACTTTACTCCTGGGGCAGGAGGGAGACCAATTAGTAAAACCCAATGAGCATTCTGTACTTGACCAACACAGAAGTTCAGGCCCAGGTATCAGGTCAGAGGCTCAATCACCAGAAGGGGGCCATGGGAACTTGGATCTGGTAACCAGATCAGAGCACAGTAATGAGAATCAGATCACCAGGTTAGGGCTGGACCATTGACCAGTGTGTATGAGAATGAGCTGCAAAACATTGGTTCAGGACATTTTACATTGTCTTTGTCCATGGTCACAACTCTAGAGGCCCTGATGAGGCTGACAAGGATGGAGACATGGATATAGGAGGATCCTAGGGAGCCGACACCTGCAGCACCTACACTGGCTTCACCACATAGAAGCCTGTCCAGAACATGCACCAGATTAACCTCCAGAAAATGCTTAAAGGAACTGGGAATATTTGGGCTAGAAAGAAAAAAGTCCAACACAGAGGAAGCAGCTAAGAAACTCAAATATTTAAATGACACATGAAAGATGCATTCTATGTGTCTTGTCAAACAGAACTGATCCCAGGGAGTGGAATTCGTAAGGAGCAGTTTTAAACTCAAAGAAAAGTATTATTAGTCCAGCCTGGATCTGCGGACGCCCTAAACTCAATCACTTCGTATTCATTTACCAAGCATTTCATGAAAGCACAGTGTCAGGTTCTGGAATCAGTTCCCATCTGGTCAGCACTCCCTATACTCTCAAAGTGTCCTGGCTTGAGTAATAAATTATATGCTTGACTTACTTGTTGAGTACCTACTACATTCCAAGAACTGAACTGAACATTGAAGACAAACCACAATCCCTGACTTCAATAAATTCATATTCTCGATAGTAAAAGAGATATTGGAAAGGCTAAATTAGAATATTGTGTAGTAAGTCCCTATAAACAAAAGCATTGAAGACGAAGACATCAGTTTGAATACTGGGGATAGAAAGGTGCTAACAACTCATTCAATACAACTTTCATTTATTTTCTTCACTTAATGAATATTTACTTAAGAAGTGTGTACTAGGTATTGTATAGGTACCATGGGTCTTGTAGTAAACAAACCCTAATTCCTCCATTCCTTCATGAAAAGCATTTTGTAAATGAGCCAGACCTAGAAAACATCCCTTCTGTTTTTTCAAAATCTACCTGGTAGATTTTGGTCTATAATCAGCCAAATTTTGCTTTTAGAAGTTTCCAATCACTGATCTTACTCCTTCTTTCTCAAATCCTACAAAATCAGATTCCTTTCTTACAGAAAAGTCTTTCAAATATATGAAGGCAGTTAATACATTTTCCCTAAGTGTTCTATTTCCCGGGCTAAATGCTTCCATTTCCTTCACCCTATTTTCCTGTGACCCTAATGTGAGATTTTCATCATCCTGGCCACTTTTTCATTCCCGATCGTTCACGAGCTTTGGCAGAAGTGAAGCTTAGCACAGCCTCAGGTTGAATGAATGTCCTAGCCAGTGCCCAAAGAAGCACTGAGACTGAAACTTCTCTGTTTCTCTGGGCCACACTGACAGCCATCCTACCTTGTAGCAGGTAAGAGCCCTAGATCTTTTCACAAGGATTTCTGCCAAACCATTATTTGTTTATTTTATTAAAATGTAAGTGTCCCTACAGCACCGTGACTGCTCCAATCCACTACTGGCCTCTGCTTCCAAGTTACAGAATGCTAGTGCTCCAGAGACAGGCAGATCTTTCAGTACAGTCCTTATAGTTTACGGATGCAGTTACTAAGGTATGAAGAGGTCAAATGATAGTCTTAAGTCATAGTTCGGTACATTTCTGTTTGCCAAATAGATTTGTGGGTACAACTATTTCGGGGTAATGTTAGCTATTCCTTCTCCATTACCCCTTACATTCTACAGAGTGAGGACCCAACATACTGACCCTCCGTATAAATACCCCTGCCTCTGGAAATCTTCCAAATATCAGTCTATGCTCTATACCTACCATTAAGGTCATATTTTTTAAAAATGTAACTCCCTTGATAAATACTTAAAAGTTCTCCTTTGTCTAGAGGGTAGACTCTAGCTTCCACAGAATGCCTTAGAAGATTGCTCCCTTTCTACACTGTTATTTCACTATTTCTTCCTTTGGGCTCTAACTTGTCAATTTGAATAGTTGTTACTACAAACATGCCATATCTGTGCAGTCCTCAGACCTTCTGTCTGCAATTCCTTCTTTTTGGAATGCTTTCTTCATTTAGCAAACTCCTATTTACCACTTTTTAATTTGTCTTCATTATAAAATCTTCCCAAATTCTTACAAATTACATCACTCCATACTGCCTGTCCCACAAACCTGGACCCTTGAGTGAACTGTTCCTCTCCCTGGATCTCTTACAGCACCTCACATGAGCTCCATTTGTGCTCTAAACATATGGTGACTTTTTACCTGTCTCCTCTGCAATACTGCCACCTAATAAATACATAATTCAGTCACTCAATAAACATTAGCTTAGGCTGTCTCTAGGCTCTGTCTTAAGAGGTGAACCAGCTCTCGGAAGTCCTCATACTTATTTATCTTACAGTCCAGCAGGACAGAAACAAGTAACCACTAGAAACAAGTAACAACCATGGACTATAATGCAATTACCATATATATTTTCACATAGAATAACACCACAAGCCATGGAACACATGAGAAAGGATCAAATCTAGACTAAGATCCATGGAAGACCTCTTTGAAGAAGTAACATTTAACCAAGACCCAAGATACTGTCCAAGTAAAGAATGAGATTGAGTCCAACTTATCAGGCTTATCTGGTCTCCAAATGGCACATCCCACCAATTCTGTAAAGTCATTGGTTAGAGACAGTGACAAGAGTAGAGGTCTGTAGAATCCAGGTCAAGATCCCCCACTAATCAATATTACAGGAGGTGTATATGATCAAGAGTCATATCCAAAATATATATCATTAATAACAGACACAACATGGGCATGCACCAGCCTGGAAGGATGCTGACCTTAACCAACCAGCCCACCCTTACACACAGACAGGCTGAATGCCAACCCTGGACCCCCTCCCTGCAAATCTAATGTTCTGTGACTACACCTGCAGAAAGACACAGATGTCCTAGACCCAGATCTACCTATGGCCCACCACCTCTCAAAGGTGGCTTTATTCTGTACATGATGACACCAGGAATCATTCAGGGCTTCATACAGTCTGCCAAGGGAATATCTCCCAAATGTGTGGGCTACAAACACAGCTATGTGCCCGCCCCCTCCTACAGTAACTATCTCTCCAGCCAGCTAAAAATCCCTGGCTGCTCTCTCCGCACATCCTTCCCCATTTAATGCTCCTTTAATACCTAGAATAAGTGCAAAAATGCCCAGTGTCTGCCTTTCTTGCTTGGGGCTTCTTTTGCCTGCCTCACAGCAGACTGCGGAATTCTAAGCATGTGTCTGAGGCTCAGGGAGGCTGCTGGTATGTCAGGCCATATATTTTATTTGGATCTATACTGCCAGAGAGATACCAGAGGGAAACTCTATCCAAGTTGTCTACCGGGAAAAAGAATGGAAAGGGAAAATGTATCTTTCCATAACTGATGTCAGCCAGTTTCTCTACAGACCTCTGCTATATAAAAGATCAGAATTAAGAACAAGTATTACATAAATAGTATTAAATAACTAGAAAATCACCTGAAGTTCACTACAACTTTATAGAACAGCGTGTTTGGGATTCACGAAAACTCTCCCTTCTGAGCAGTAAAGGCCCCTGCCTTAATCCCAGGACAGAAGGAGAGCCTCTCATAACTTCACCTTTGCTCCTTCCTCATCTCTGAAAAGAAGAATGTTTAGGCAGGGACTATTCCACATACTCTCTTCTTTATTTCAGACAGTAAAACCATGGTCCCTAAATTAAAAAAAATATGAATCATCTTATATTCAGGGGAAATATTGAGTTATTTCCATGACTTACCCTTTATAAATTTTAGAAATTCAACTATTTATGACTTCATATTACCTACCAGTACAGCTGGTGTTTTATGATCCTGGTATTATTGCTACAGGGGCTTGAATTTAGCTCTTGCAGGCTTTTTGTAGCTAAACTGTGGTGAAATAACATTCTTCCTAGATCTCTCCGGCTCAGACCAGTCCCACGGCCACACAACGCAGATCCTCTCACAGTCCCTGAAGGCTGGCAGGCTGACTTTTCAGACACCCCAGCCCAGTCTGCTTCCCTGGCTACTGGTTTCCATAGTATGCAGAGAAGGTTCTGGTTCCTTCCAGACTTAGGCTATATTCTAGGGTATTCTTGGAGCCAGCCCCAGGGAGATGACTTCCCAACATATTTCTTGAAGTCTCTCTAGCATTTTTCTTTGGCCGTGTGGCCTTCAACAAGTGCTGTGAATTTTGTGAGCTTCAGTTTTCTCTTCTCAAAGTTGTGGGTAATAATAGCAGCTCACCTAGAGAACTGCACGAGGAATAAATAAGCATGGGTCCTTCCTCATTCCCCACTCGGGGCCACCAGGAGACAGTTACGGGGGGAGTGATGAAATATGCAGGAAGGTGTGGGATAACAAATGCACCATCTTCACACTTCTCCATCCCAGGAAATCTGGTCACACAGCACAGCAAATTCACCCCAGTCACAGTCCCAACCCAAGCAGTCTTACTGACAACTCCCTCTCTGCCCACGTTTATTTTGCCAAATGGGTGATTAAAGCCACCAAAGTAGCTGATGATTTCTGCTGTCTCTCTAAGCTGTCCGAACATTTTGTGGAGAACACCAACATGTACAGCAAGTCAATACAGAATTGTGATTTAAGAAAATATTGCTGGGGCTACCGCCTCCTCCCTGCCAATGCTCACACCCTCTATCTCCAGCTCTTCTGTGTGTTCCTGAAAGACATTTGAAAACCCCTACCCTGGACCTCAGCTCCTCCGCAGAAAGGAAAGCTAGACTGAGGCAACCTGGAAGGGCTGGGGTTCCTGCTTTCACAGCTAAGTCGAGCCCTGTGAGCTGCCATCAAGAGATAATATGATCAACCACTTTCAGAAACCTTTAGGAACCAGACCATTCAAAACAAATGGCACCAAACAGTGCCTTCCACATAACATGCAACTTTTTTTCCCCCTGCTTCCTATCTGGACAATTATAGGGGCCTCCAGCTGTTCCTGTCAGTCAAATCACCAGTATTTCCTTTCTGGTAGTACATTTTTCCTGAAGCAGCATTTTAGCACCAGATTAGCACCTGATGCATTAGTGCTTTTTATCACCTAGCAATATTTGTCATCCAAAGGGCTGAGTAACACAGTTACTATCTAGCAGGTTATATTTGTTTGCTTCTCTCTCTCTCTCTCTCTCTCTCTCTCTCTCTCTCTCTCTCTCTCTCAGTCAAACGGTTTGCTATAACCTGCACTTTAACCATCCAAAATGGCTCTAAACAACAAAATGGAAATGCTATTAGTTCCAACATTCTATTTCTCTTCACTGGTATTTGTCCTTACCTTGGCCCCTTTTGTCTCCCTAAATTCAGTTTTTCAAATAATTTTAGTTCTTGGAAAATGGCATATGTTCACTAGATATTTGATCATCTGATTTAAATCACTGACATAAAAGGGTATTTCAGGGAGCAAAGATGCTAACTGCAAAGTAGTGGAGCTAGCAGGGAACTAGGAAATCAAACAGAGCAAACACGCCATTTCATGGGCAAGGAAATACAGCTACAGAGAAGTGAAGTGATTCACTCATGCAGTTCTAGACATTCCCACCCAGCTGTTTATTAGCAGAGCTGGAACTCAAACTGAGACCTCTGCTTTCAATCCACGTGAAATCATGATTATGAAAATACCACCTGTTCCCTTCGAGGTCTGCATGTCCCAGGATTCTAACCAGAATATGATGCTGTTTGCTAACACCTTGACCCTGGGAGTTTGTGGTTAATATAATCTTTTTATTTCAAAAGGGAGCAATTTTCTAAAGGCTGGAAACTTTTTTTTAAAAGTTCCTTTGTTTGCCCAAGACTGTTCATTCAAGATTTCACAAACCTGGCATTATGACAGAATTATTACCTGGTCAGCTTTCAAAATGCAGTGTCTCTATCAAATATACTTCTGGGCTTGGCAAGATTTGAGAATATGTCTACTGCCTGCCTGGATGTTGTTTCTTTGTTTATTCATTCATTGTCTCAGTGATTGTGATGTACATCAGGTCTGAAGATGACAGAACTGAGCAGTACCCCTTAATCACACCGCCATCTGGACGGCAGTGAGTGTGTGCTTGAAGATACATGAGGATGACATTATTGGCGACCAATTCTCCTAGAATTATAACTAAAATCACCAAAGTACACATTAAAAATAGTGAGCTATGATAATGATGGTGTTGAATATAAAGTTCCACTTGCAAAGCCATCAAAGGTTAATTTGTGCCTGCCGCGGGTGTGCTGGCCCGTGAGGACAGTCCTCCAGCACTGCCGTCCTGACATGAAAACAGTTCGTGGAGCTCAGTGGCTGGACCAAAACTTCAAACGGCAGCAGCCGTACAAGTGGAAAGCACAAGGCGAGTGTAATTTAAAACTTCATAGTTATGTAAACAAACTTGTCAATATATACTTCCAGTACTTTATCTCTCTTTGGCTCTCCTTCCCTATGACCACACTCCTTCCAAGTAATTCCATGAGTTCTGGGAATGTCCAGAACTGCACATGCCCAGGCCTGGGACCAATTTACACTGAGTCATCTGTCAAACCGCAGTTCATGCTTTCTGATTGGTTTAGGTTACTAAGCAACCTCCTTGTCACTCAGGATAATGACCTGACTATTTCCAAGGGAAGCAACATGACATGGGGTCCTGAGGGCAGGAATGCCACCCATTGGGGTTCTTGCCAACCTGTGTTTGAACCCTGGCTGCTCAGTCACCCGGGGTCAATTATTGAGCCTCTCTATGCAAAACAGGGGTGAATGAAGCAGCTCCCCAGCTAGGTAGGATTTAAGCTGATGCATATAAAATACCTAGCACAGAACCAATGCTCCTTAATTGTTTTTATTTACTTCAGACTAAGAGCAGTGAGGCACCAGCAGCTGGGAATGCAGTGTGAGGTTGTTTTGTATCTGGGAGAGTCCAGTCACTGTCAAAGTCAACAGAAAGGAGAGGGTTCTACAGCACTCCGGACCCTCTGTCCTCTTGCAAACCTTTGGAAAACTACAAAAACATCCGGCCCTATGCTTTTGTTACCACAGTTGGTGTTGGAAAAGTGGCTGTGCCATTTCTGTAAGGCACCAGCATCCAAAAAGCCGAAAGACAGCCTGGTGATCAGCCTCAGCAAAAGCTGGTGTCCATTCATCTCAGCTCAATGACTCCCCAGGGCTGTGGCCTTCCCTTCTGTCATCAGTGCTTATCAGTCTATAAGCTCTTCCTCGACCTGCGACCAGTGCAGCTGATCCTCTCCCAACTCCAGGATATCCCTTCACATGGGGTATCTGCTCCTCGCTGCAAGGCACTTGACAGAAAGTACAGAGGGAGCCTTCGCTATTCTACAAATTTGCTCTCCCATGCTTGGGCCAGGAAGAACTAATAATACAAAAAGAGGGGTGCTGAGTGCTCAAGCACCCAGTGCTTCTGTATTTAAGAATGGGGAGGTAGTGGCTAGCTTAGAGAATAAACTGGAAAACAAGACAAAGACCCCTAATTCAGGATAGACAACTCTCTGTGGCCAAGGCACATGACCACATCTCAGTTTACCTCTCCAGGATCCTTTCCTAGAAAGTGTGGGTAGAGGATGTTCTTTGTCAACTGGGTGACATGCAGAGCCATCTAGGTAGTTCAGAGAAATAGCCTTGACTACCAAAAGGCAGGGTGCTCCCCCATGTAAGAAGAGGGTGCAGATGATTTCTTGTATTGTGAGGACCCAGGAGTGGCCAGGAGGGTTATAAGGAAATACAGTGCTCTCCAGAGGGCAAGCAGAGAGGAGAGAATCCCAACAGCCAAAATAAAGAACCAAGTGAGGCCCACTGCATACTGCTTTGTGCTGTTTTGGCAGAAAGCCCTCTCCCTTTCTGAAAATGTGTGGTCAGTTAGTTCTACAAGGAGTCAGATTCTGGGACCCCGATGCACATAAGCATTTCTCTTCATCCCTACAGTAGTTGGGTGAGGGAAACTGGACAGAAGGAAAGCCATGCCCAGGATGGACGCCAAGGTACACAAGCCCCATTCAAACCGGACAATTAGCCCCAGCAGCCAGGGGCTGAGTTTGGCTTTCACTGGGCACTGTAAGGACAGTGTTTGAGCGCAGGAGAAAGAACCCAGTCCTGAAGTCAGGAAGCCTGCCTGGGGTTTGGCTCCAGCTCCACTGACCAATTTGTGCCTGGCCTTAAGAAAGCCCCAAATTTCTTTCTGCATCTGTAGATTCTTTATTTGTTTTACAGATATTACAAGATGTTTATGGTTGCTGAGTGACCAGGACCCACCTGTGATCTGGCCCACTTACAGCAGAAGCATTAAAAACCAGGGCTCTGCCCCACCACAGACCACCACAACCAAGATGTAGGAGAAGGACAAAGAAATCTTCATTTAACACATTCCCAGGAGATTCCTATGCACCCTCAAGGTTCGAAGTCACTGAGCAAGGTCCAAACTCTTTAATGTGGCTTTATGGCCTCTACAGTCTGCCTTCTGAGTCGCATTCCCACAAACTGTCTGCCTCCACATCACTGGCTGACATCTGGTCCTAGGGTACAGGCTAGCCACGGGGATATGCACAGGCACCAAGCACCTACCCTGCCAGCACCCCTAAAACCAGCACTACTATCACCCCCATTTCATAGATGAAGACACTGTGGTTTACAGAGGTCCCGAGACTTGGCCAAGATCAAAAGCAAGTGTGTCGCACAGGTTGGATTCAAATCCCCATCTGTGGGATTTCAGGAGTCCTCATTCTTAACCACCCTGATGTACCACATCCTGTCTCCTCTCAAATTCATACCTGTGTCCACTGCTCAGCGTGCCCTCAGCCTCGCATGCCTCAGGACACTCTAATTCTCTGCAAACACAGAATGTAAATATCCTGCCTGACCCTTAAACTTTCACAAATCCCACTAAAGGGTATTTACTATTCCCAGATCCTGTGTGCCAACAGCCTTTTGTTGATACCCTCATTACGACTATTAAAATGAAACTGTATTTTTTTACATACCAACATTTTCTACTAGCCTTTCAAAAGAATTCTAAGACACCAAAAACAACTCCTAAGACACTAAAAGATTTTAAGGCAATAACATTTTTCTACCTGACCCTACCATAGTGGATACATATCACCGTACACTTGTCGAAACCCACAGAAGGTATGTCACCAGGAATGAACCCTAGTGTCAATTATGCTTTGAATGATAACGATGTGTTAATGCAGGTTCAGTGATTGTAACAAAGATACCCTTATGGTGAGGGATGCTGATAGTAGGGGAGGCTGAGCGTGTGTGAGACAAGGAGTAAAAAGTCTATTTAAATACAACCCTAAGCCTATGTTGTCCGTTTCCATACCTTCACAGTCCCACCGTGGCACAGAGAAGAGGCTGAATAAATGCATGCAGAGCCGAAACGTGAGTGGCAGGACAGCTGCTTTCCCATAGAAAGGAGAAATCTGATCCCAGCAGAGGCCTCAGCCATAACAAGAGGCGAGGAGGAGACCAGAATAAGAGGACCAGCAATGGAATTTTGGAGGAAGGCTCCAAAGATACCAGACGAGAGGGGGTGTGGTGGCAGCAATGCCAGGAAAATGGAAGAATAGTGACTGTGAGGGCATGGTGGGGCCAGGGGAGGACCAGCCTGAGGAACAGAGCTGCAGAGGGAAGACAACACAAACTGGAATGTCCAAAGGTACTGGGGTGCAAATGCTTCTGTGCCTGGCACTCCAGAAGGCAAGCAGGGCCATCAAAAGGGAAAAGAGGGCTGAGCAGCGAGACTGAGTGAAGGAAGGCAGAACCCAGAGCACCAGGAGGCCATTCGACCATCCAAACGCAAGACAGAGAGGAAACCAAGTGGGAAATATGCTGCAAGAGCCCGGTCTGCAATGTCCCAGGGAGCAGCTCCAAAAGACACTTTAATGGTGATCCAGATGCTAGCAACAAAGGCTATCATATCACATAGCTTTACAAAGGGGGCAACTCATGATTCATTTTGGAAGGAAAATCTACAGTAGGAAAAAGAATTACCAGCTCTGTGGTAAGATCATTGAGTAGACAAAGGACAAAAGCTCTTAGATATATTTAGAAATGAAATGGACATAACTGAAAAGGAGCTGGGGACAAGGATTGTGCCACCATCCCTAACAGTGGGTGCCTACCACTTACACTAGAGATGACACTAGACACACTTGGCTTGGACACCTAGGTCACCTACTTACTATCTCTATAACCTGAGGTGAGCTTCTTTATCTTCATGAGGCTTAGTTTTCTCTTCTGTAAAAAGATAATCATAATACTTCCCTTATAGGGTTGTGGGAGGACATGAGATAAAGAATGTAAAGTGCTTTAGAACAGCACCCAGCATAAAGGTTCTATGAATGATGGTGGTGGTGATTGTTATTTGATAATTTCAGAGAGAGATCCTTTTTGTGTATTCATGCCCCAGTTCCCCAAGTAGATTTCATCTCCCAAAGAAGTAGTAGAAATTGTCACATTCATTCAACTGAAGCTACTTTAGAATCTTTTATTCTGAGCTTCTCTGTGGAAGATAATGTGCTAAGTCTGATGAAAATGCCCATGATTGGGGCCATAGCCTGCTGTAGCTTTCATCTCAGGGCCAGAAAGGAGGTGACAGGCCTTTATGATCCAAGGCACAGCTGCAAAAATGCCACTTGAGACCCACGGGTCAGAGGAGGGTAAGATCACTCACCACTGGTGTCATGGAAAACACAGGAAATTTGCTATGTGGAATGAGAGTGCACCAGAAAAACTGGGCTCAGGCTTACTTTTTGTAAATCAGATTTTAAGGACAACTGCAGATGCTTTGTACCAAGAATCCTGTTCCAGGCTAAGTGGTTCAGAAGACACACATGACCAAGGTAACAAGCCACTGGCCAACCAGGGAAGAAGAGAGGGACTGGGGACTGGGTCAGTGGGATGCAATAGGGCATGGGTGATGAATCGGGATACACGGCCAGACCGAGCCAGAGGAAGCCTGGGAACAGACTGCAAGGAAGTCAGGTGGCAGTACCAGGGCCACAGCACAATACTATTACAAAGGAGGCGAAATGAGTGATGAATCTAGTGGGGAAGTAAATGGGATGTGAGAGAAGGCGTGCAGTTCTTAAGAGTGACAGAGATGGCTGAGAAGGAATGATAGCAAGAAGGCGAATGGAAGGTAAAAGAGACTGACCAACAGAGACAAAGACTAACTGAGTGAGAACAAATCCCACAGGCTGGCTTCTCTTCTTGGATCCCCTGCTGGGCTGCAGACATGTCTGCTAAACTGGGGAGCTGACCTGTGAGAAGGTGGAATAAAGGCGGGGCTCAGAAGCGAGACAGGAGCAGGAGGACAGGAGCCAAAGCCATCAGACCTTTTTCTTTCAAACCTAGCATTTTCTTTTTCTACTATTTTTTAAGTTTTATTTTTGATTGACACATAATAATTATATATGTTTATGGGATATAATGTTTTAATATAGATATACATTGTTTGATAATCAAATTGGAGCAATTAGCATATCCATCACCTCAAATATCTATATTTCTTTGTTGTGACAACATCAGGATCCTCTCTTCCAGCTATTCTGAAATACGTGTTACCTTATCACTAACTGCAGCCACCTGCTGTGCCCTGGAACACCAGCACCCAGTCCCTCCTATCCGCCTGAAACTCTGTACCCACTGACCAATCTCTCCCCACTGCTTCTCTTCCCTATCTTCCCCAGCCTCTGGTAACCATCGCCCTACTTTTTTAGATCAGCATTTTTAGATCCCACACAAACATTTCTTTTACATAATCACAAAAACAACACATACTCCCGCATGTCGTTCTTGCTTTCCTTGTTCTGTACTATTCTCCAGCTCTGCGTTACCTAAGTCCTCAGAAAAGAACTGTTGCTCACACGTCACACTGTAAGACCTTCAGGAAATGCTCAGAGAAACCAGGAGGATGTTTGGCAAGAAAAAGGGATAAGGACACGGATCTCCCACATGGAAGGAGTACACATTAGGACATATCGCTTAGCAAAGGCAAGATAGAGCTGATGTCACAATGCTGGTGTGAAAAGGGCTTTGGAGAGAGTGCGTTATTGTGGCCTAATCCTATCCCGGTGTTGGTCACAAACTAGCTCTGCAATCTTGAGCAACTCATTTAACCTATCTGGACATCTGTTAATAAATTTGCAAAATGAGGAGGCTGAACTGGATGCCTTCCAAGCTCACTGGCAGTGCTAACACCCTAGACTCTGTGATTCTACAAGCTCATGGTTATTTATACGTCAGACTTTGTCACAATGCCCAAACAGTATTAGCAGTTTTGCCAGTCATGTCAATAATATTTTATTTATTATATTATTATGAAATGAATAGGTTATTTATCTGCTCCCAGTACAACGTGTACTTGCACACAATTCTGACATGCACAGTAAATCTCTCTTCCTCTGAACTCCCAAGGCATTACAATGTAGATACCTCTTAGTTCACTTACCATGTTCTTCCATGGTTAGAGAACAGTTATTCAGCTGTACTATGCAGTCATGTATTATAGTACAAAATGCCTGATTGTCCAGGTGCACATTAAGCTCCCTGAATGCTTCCTGGAACCCCAGCTGTGGAGAGAAAGAGGAATACACTAGCTGGGCCTGCTTTCAGCTTTGTAGCCCTAAGAATCAAGGCAGTACCTTCCACAGAACTAGTACTCAGTACAGCTTGCGGAACAAACCTGTAGTAGAGAACAACGTAAAACCCAAGAGGAGCTGGTCATAGAAGGTTCCCATCTCTTGCTCTTCCTCCAATTGGCCAGAGTGCCCAACATGAAAATTTTGCCTACAGCTAATAAAGAGAGCCCCGTCCTCACTGCAAATGGCTCCCAGTCTCTGCCGCTAAAGGGTTTAAATCACAGGATGCAGACAAGAGGAGCAGCTGCTGAGAGCGTCAGAAGGAAAGGGACAGCAGGAGCCCATGTCTGATGCATTGGCTGCAGGTATAAGATGGCAGTCAGTGGTATTAAAGGGAGCTGAAGAACAGATGCTGTCAAGAAGGCAGGCAAGCATTTTCTCAGCTAAGAAAATGAGGCATATTTTCTAATCATCCTATGAGAGATTTTAGATGGGGACTCAGTGGTTTAACAAGGTTTCCTCAGTCCTCACTGTGCAGGCAGCTCACTGGGCTCTCAGTTCTCTCCCTGTTCCAGTTCCCAAGGAAAATGCAGCTCTGGACCACACTCCAGCTCCTCTCCAAAGTTCCCGCTACACCCCCCCCCCCGCACCACCACCACCACTGTTGGTTCCTGTTAATAATCCACTTCCAAATGCAGCCTCTGTGTCCTAACCCTGGCCCGCCTCTGCCCTACCTCCGGGCCTCACTTCCCCGCCACCCAGCTGAGGCACACTGGACTCCTTTGTCACCAGTGCTCTCTGCGCTTGCTGGGGTCAAGGGCCCTGGCCTCCTCACCTCCTCCTCCTCCTACCACTCAGGCTCACTTCCTGTTTCCCTCCTCCACTGCAGCAGCCTCATGCTCCACACACCCTTTCCTCTCCGCTCTCCCTTCTTCGTTTTCACTGGCAAGGGATTTGGGACTGCTGCTGTCACCCAAGTGGCAGTTAGTCTTGCTTTCTCCTTCTTTGTGTTTTATTTGTATTAACTGCTAGCTCCTTCTCATGTCCCTCTCGTGTTTGTCCACATTTAAAACATTATTGAGCTCAAACTGTAGCACACTGGGGCGGGGAGTCTGCTCAGCTGAGGTTGGAGATGGCCTCAACAACGGCCAAAGAGGGTGTTGAAGGGCTGACACAGACTGACCCAGGGCAGACAGTGTTGCTCGCAGCCCGAGTTCATGGTTGCTTTCCCAGCAGCCGCCCTCAAGGACAGCCAGTGGCCACAGGTTTCAGGGCTGGTCACTTCTGGCTGGAAAACTCCCCTTGTTAACTCTCTGGGAGTAGTAGGAAAATAAAAGGCTGTTAAGGATAAGAAGATCTGTGAACGGTGCCAAGAAGCCTCTGTTGCTCGGTCCCAGGATGCAAAAAGAGGCCAGACTTGTGGGAGAGTTAAGCCAAGGCCACATCACCAGACTGCTAATGCCTCCTGCTCTTGGGCGACAGGAACAGGACGTTCTGACGCTGCTGCGCCCTCGAGTCACTGCTCATCAATCACAGCACAGAACATCAAGCTTCGGGCTCTGCTGGCTCCTGCAGGCTCCTCTCTCACCTCTCTGCCAGCCTCCTGTTCTTTCACCGAGCTCCCAGTTAGCTCAGGAAACGGGGATCGCTTCAGGTTTCATCACCACGTCACCCCGTGTCCCACACACTGGCAGGCGGAGCACAGAGAGCCCGTGAGTTCATAAATACGAAGGCAACCGCCCCAGTTGGCTGTTGTTTACTGGCCCATCTGGATGACTGGCGTGTGTGTGGATTGCCACACAGGTTGTCTCTGAAACATCTGGCCAGTTGTTTATCGCCCAGCTGTGTGGCAGTTGGCAGTTGCCCTTCCTTAGCTCTATTTCACCTCCCACAAGAGTCCAGCCTCTTAGCTGTCATTTCTTCCCTACGCAGTGTGGAAATCAATTTGAAATGGCCTTCGTGCAGCTGGCTCTAACCTGTTGCCTGCTCACTGCCCCTCTGCCCCTCTGCTAAATGTGCAGCCACATCCATTTCTGTCCTCCCTCTTCCCAGGTGGCTTTCTCTCCATCATTTCCCTGCCAACGCTATTTTCCAGAACCCTACTTTAAACACAGCGAAATGCAGAGAGCAACCAGGATTTCTTAGACAGCTGCACAGATCTTCAGATCAGTTAGTTGAGATTTCAGCAAGATGTACCAAAACCTCAGGTTACTTTCTGGGCTAAAAATTAGGGCACATCAAGTGCTCCTCATGGACAGGTCCACATTTTCCTCTAGACAGATGTTTCCTTTCGCACCTCCCCAATTCCTCCAGCTGACCTTCTTCAGTAAAATCTTATTTGCCTTCTAAATCACAACCCCGAAATTTCAGGAAATTTCCATGGCTTACTGTGGTCTGCCCTCTGCAGTGTATTCTTTCCTCTTTGATT
Organism: Chinchilla lanigera; assembly: GCF_000276665.1. Lineage (NCBI taxonomy): Eukaryota > Metazoa > Chordata > Mammalia > Rodentia > Chinchillidae > Chinchilla > Chinchilla lanigera. Next base: position 6,081,082 of record NW_004955431.1, on the reverse strand, counting down.
CTACCCACTGCAGCTGGTGCCCACCTAATTCCTACCCTCACTCGAACTCAGAGACACACAGCGATGATGGTGGCAGAAAAAAGGGAGGAGAAGAAAATGACAGTGACGTCAAGAGCAGCAGCAGGAGTAATGCTGTTGAGCTCTGCCTGCACCAGGCCCTGTGCTAAACACTTTATATATAAGGTTTGTAGCTCTTCCTGCAGGAGCTTACTCCAGTTTCTCTGAATGCTTACTTACCTGAGAAAAGCACCAAAGTGGGCAGCGGGGGTCGGGGGGCGGGGGGAAGGCTTCCTAGCCAATCAGGTCAATGTCAGTACCTCTGAATGTCCTGAATTGCCACACCTTTTGCTCTTTATCTTCTCATCCATTATTCCCATTTAATTATGACTGCACCTTTTTGGTCCTAAATATTTAAACTTGTTTTTCTAAAGATCTCTGGGTTTCCAATAGTGACCCAAGAGAACACAGATTTGGATTAAAGTGATATGTATTTTTAAGTCCTACCTCTGCTAATTATGCTCCCCAACTTAACAATGGATTTACATTCTAAAAATTCATGTAGTTGAGAATATCATGAAGGTAAAAATGCATTTTGTACACCTAACCTACAGAACGTCACAGCTGAGCAACACAGCACAGTGCAAGTGTTGGTTGTTTCCCTTTGTGATGGCAGAGTTTGCCTGGGGGTTGCACTCCTACTATTCAGTGTCGCCAGAGTTCCATTGGGTGGCCAATGCTGTCAAACCATCACAGAATATTAAAACTGTAAGTCAAATCATTTTCAGTCAGGGAACTTCTAGATAGCCTTGGGATTCTGAGTGTGTATCCTAGTGCTTCTGTACCTCAGGTTCTTCATTTCTAAAATAAAAATACTATAGACCTCACAGATTCTGATACCAGAAGTGACCTGGGCCAATACCACCATTCACAGCAGCTAGTAGATGCCACAAAAATATCTTCCCTTTTCTAGGAGATATTTATTTTCTCAGGACAGCAGGTGGGAAGGAAAGACACAGCCTTCTTAGTCATCACATGTTCTTTTCTTGGTGTGAGGTCTTTCCCAAAACCCGGGGAAACCTTTCCTCATGACATTTGACAAAGAAATCACTTTGCCCATAGCATTCCTGAAGGCAGTTCTCATAAGAGCTAACAAATGTTACTTTTTTTTCTGCCCCAGGCAGATTCCAGGTCTAAAATCTTACCCTGTCCACTATTTCCCTATGGAAAAGAATCCCTCAGGCAATTTATTTGGGGGCCCTTAGTGGGATTTTCTCCTTACATGCTCAACAGGTCAATGTCTTCTTAAACTCAGGATGGCCACAAGTGGTGGGCACTTGAGCAAGATTTACAGCAGTAGTCCTCAAAACATGGTGAACAGACCAGCACCATCTGGGGCAGGTCAGAAATGCAAATTCTCGGGTCCCACACTGACCCACTGAAGCAGAAAGGCTGGGAGTAGAGCCCTGGACTCTGTGTTTTACCAGCCTTCCAGGTGATTCTGAGAAAGAATCAAGTTTAAGAAACACTGACCGTGATAGTTACTTAAGAAAACCTCCAAATAGAATCAGTGGTAGCAGTTCCAGTACTACAGCAGCAGAGCAAACAGCTCAACTTCGGAAGCACTTTGTCAGTTATCTCTGCAGGCAAGGCCACGCATCATCGAAGGAAATCACCACACCTACTCCAGAGCAGAACCCTTCCCTCCACAGCCTCCCTTGCATCTCCCCTGCAGCTCTGTGAGATGGGACAGCATGACCACGAACAGTATCTGAACGCAGCCTGGAGACACTGCTGTTGCTCCAAAAGGAGGCTTGTTATTTACTCCCTAAACACCACTCTTCCTTCATCCTGAGACTGGCAAAGCACCTCCAACACACAGTTGGCTTATTCTCACTCAGCAGTAGTAAAACAGATCAATTAAAGTGTTATCAGTGGCCTCGTTGGTCACCTACACTCTCCCAGGTGACACTGCCTTCCACTGTTCCATGGGCCCTGCTGACCAAGCAGCTGGACTGCAATCCTCCCAAGTCAGCAAGAAGCAGGAGAAAGGTGAGAGCTCAGGACTCTGGTTAAAACTATAAGCACAAGGATACCTCCGCAGCACCCTCACACCTGCACAGAAAATGCTCCTATCAGGTGCAATGGTTTGAATATTTTTATCCCCTCCAGAATTTACAGTGCAATTTAATCTGCTCCAAAATTCAGCTGTTGCCTATGTGATAATATTGAGGGATGGTGCCTTGGATAGTTGATTAGGCCATCAGTCAGGCTGCTCCCTTGTCAGTGGGATTAAGGCCCATTTATCTAAGTCTTTAGGTACTAGCTGCTCTGCCATGAGAAGACATACTAAGAAGGCGCACATCAAGTGTCAGTGCCTTGATCTCATACTTTCCTGCCTTTAAAATTGTATGAAATAAGGGGCTGGGGATTTAGCTCAGCGGCAAAAGCGCCTGCCTGGCAAGCGCAAGGTCGTGAGTTCAGTTCCCGGTACCGGAGAAAAACCAAAAAAAAAATAAATAAATAAAATTGTATGAAATATGTTTGTGTCCTTTATAAATTACCCAGTCCATTGCATTCTGTTATAGCAGTACAAATGGACTAAGTCATCAAGATTGTGAATAATATCCTCACCCAAAATCCAATGGACTCCACTGTCAGTAGTCCCTCATCCCCTCCTGCCTCAAACCTGAACTCCCCAGATTTGATACAGGCTATGGGGTGATCCTTCCTGATGACCCCGTAACCTGCCATTGCAACCACCCTCACCTCATGTGGTTTCACCCCACTGCAGTAAGGAGAAATTCACAGTCCACATCTATGGTGAGCATTGGGTAACTCAAAAGACTGCACATTCAGCTAGGAAAGAGGATAGGGCTGGCCTGAGATAACATGAAAGAATTGCTGAAATGATTCTGTTATTGTGTAATTAAGTGACCCTAAGTAGGTTTCCTTTGCTTGCAAACAGCCTGATGGATACCCCACTCTCAGAATGCCCAGCTTCTCTACAAAGACCCACAGAGTTCCCTCCCTGAGCTCCTTCATCCCTCCTCCAACACCTCTGATAATCTTACAGCCAGCATACCACCAGCTGCTCTATAACAAAAGTGCACGGTCATGCACTAGTAAGGCACAAGCAGCACCCGGGGAGGCTGTACTTGGGCCCTGCTTCCATTGCTCTTTAACTCTGAAAGGTACCATCTCAACCTCAGTTCCCTGGGGAAGAAAGCAGCCATAGTACATAGTATCTACTATGAAGAATAAATGAGCAGCAGCTGAAAGGTCAGGGAAGTGCACCAAGCACTACACACAGAACCAGTCTCCCCGCCTTCCTGTCTACTTGACATCCCATCCCCAGTTCTGGTTGTGTTCTTCTTGAGAGAGAAACTAAAGCTAATCTCTCTGTATGGAAGCACACAGTAGGTGGTCATGGTCCTTGCTGTCACCTGGTGATGCTTGGTCCCGTTCCACCAGCTGTTCCCAGTGGGATCTTTGAAATCAGGTTTGGGATACAGGAGTACGTTTCGCTTTCTGTGATCACAGCATTATAACTGCAATTTCATTTGCCAGGAGTTGCATTTGGAGCAAATGTCTCTAACTGTATTTTTAAAAGCTTTGTTTTGGTTGCTAGTCTATTAATATGCAGCTTCACAAAAGCTAAGAACTAGAAGGAGAAACCTATAAGAAACTAGAAGCAGGATAAAATTCTATCCAAATGTTTAATTATCCTTAGAGTCACATTATTCTTAATGACACTCTAAATCTTTCTTGCTGAAATTTGGTCTTATTTCCCACCCCACTCTACATTTTGCATAATATACTTGAAGATAGTCTTTGAGTCACTTTGAAGCTTTTATCTTAGCCTTTTTTACATTTTCTCAGTGATTCACATCTATCAAAGGTAGCAATATGCTAAGCACTTTGCACATATTTTCCCTTAATTCTTATAATCATCCTATGAGTATTTCCTGTGCTATACAAACATCATTATCCTCACTTTATGCATTAGTAATGTGAGGCTTTAAAAGACTGTATAACTTGCCCCAGGTCACACAGCAGTAGTGGATAGTGCCAGTGTTTGAATCTGAGTCTTTGACTCCAGAACTGAGACTGCCTCTGAGATTCTAGTTCCTTAACTTTTATTGTTTTGATACTTATTGACCTTCAGCTATCATAATGAATGTCCACTTACATCAGTGTTCTCTATTCGCATGCCGAGAATCAGACAAGGCCGTAGCACCCACATGGACCATGTTTGCAGCACAAAATACTAATGGAGACTCATATAAAAAAAGAGCTTGACTTCACCTAACAGCATCTGCAGGAATTTCCAGACAAAGACTTGTGGCAGAAACCTCAAGACGAAACTTGACACCAAAGAATCCCTGCTAGCAATCAATAATAACTGGTTTCGCTGAGTGTCTACAACGTGCATAGTTCTCTGTGGCACCAGGTCTTCCATATGTTGGCTCTTGCAGATGGAAAAAAATAGAAATTCAGAGTTATTCAGTGATTTGCCCCTGATCACAATGTCAGAGCCTGTTTTTGTTTTATTTTGGTCCCTACTTTAGCCCAAGCTAGTGTTCTTCTCCCATGCCTGGGTTAGTGGTTGAAGCGCTCTGACCACATCTTCCCCAGAACTCAATGATGGTGGGAGTGACACTGCTTGCTATCCTTGGGACTTGGTGGCAGGGCGGGCTGCATGCTGTCTCCCCATACAGAGGCTCATTCAGGCCATGCCCACCCCCTGCATCAGCCTCAGACCCATTCACCCACACTGTTTGGTGAGTGAGCACCATAATTATAATACTTTCTATTTATAGAAAGCTTTGTAGTCACAGAAATATTTTATGATGTAAATCAAGAGCTCTCAGGCATGTAAATGAGGAAAAGCCTCCTAACTCCTAACCTAGTGCTCTTCTCATGCTGTCTTCCTGTCTACCCTCAAAAAACAAAACATGTTATCTGTATAAATGAAACAAAAAAGACCGTGCTGTTGTGGGTGTTAGCGGAGTCAAATGAAGACTCAATTCTTCTATACCAACCTGAGATGCTATTTTAAGCACACTTATCCCTTAGTATCCACAAGGAATTTATCCCAGGACCCCCTTATGGACAGTAAAATCTGCAGTTGCTCAAGAGCCTTATATAAAATGCCATAGTATTTGCGGGTGGCCTACACCCATCCTTCCACAAATTTAGGTCATCTCTAGATGACTTATAATACCTAATGCACTATAAATTCTATGTAAATAGCTGTTATGCGGTAGTGTTTAATAAATAATGAGGAAAACATTGTGCAAGTCTAGTAGACAAAAGCATCATATGTCTAACTATAGTTAGTTGAATCCTGAGACTCAAAAACCAGATACAAAGGGCCAACTGTAGCCTTTTATCTCGGTGGTGTTGGGATAATTCATAAAACACCTCCTAGGGCTATGTCCTCAAACGCAATTGGTAAAATATGATTATAGATTGCCCCTATATGGCTCCCATCAAACCCTAGACATTGAGAAGGCATGTGTCCACGTGACTGCATGAAACCATGTGACTAAAAGGACCATAAAAGGAAACAATTTCTTGGAACCAACCTATAAGGCACCCTCCTGCAGGGCTCATGGCCTCAGGTTAGTGCTCACTCCCATGAATACAGGAAGCAAATGAGTGAATCACAGAGAAAAGACAGAAATATTTTCAAGGGCTTGCCAACATAGAACCCAAGTTTTTCTCTCCTGGTAGCCTTTGAAATCGAGCCAGCTACTCCAGCAGAAAAGAGTCATTGGCTTTCTTATTGGGGTCTGTCGGTCAGGCCACGTGTTGGGTGTTTTTTTTCTGCTGAGACGAAGGGGCTGGTGTTACATCAATGGCATAAAAGAAACCTTATTCATGGGAAGCATCCAAAATAGAAATGTTGCTGTAAAAGTAATTAGACTTGAATTTAAAAGGATCAGTTCCTCATTAAGAGTTTCCCTCAAAGGCTTTTTACAAGTTTACAGCTCGACTCTAATCTCCAGTGTCAGCTGTGGAAAGGAGCAATGCACAGGCACGCATTTACATGCTAAGAAGTACACTCTGGCTTTACTGATAGAACACGGTAAGGATTGCACTGTACACAAATATAAATATTTGCTTGCCACCCTCCTCGTCCCATCCCTTCACCAGAAGTGTAGACCCTAGAAATCAAACTATTACACATACAAAATCTGCAAGAAAACACTAGCCATGATTAGATTTATAATTGATTACTTTCCAGCAGCCTGGAATGTCCACAGAAACACTTCCCTGCCAGCATTCATTGGAGCTCCCTCTCAGCTTTTATTGGATGTTTACTATGCATCTCGCTCTGCTCCAGCAAAGATATGTAAGACACATTCCTGGCCTCCAGCGACTGCTGCTCTCAGCCAGCGTTTCTGGAAACGTGTGCACATTGGCGCTCAGGAAGCTCTGTGCAACACAGCTGCAAAAGAGGAGGCACCAAGGTTAGGTTTCAACTCTGTGCAGAACCAAAATCAGAATCAGAACCAGAATCAATCACTAAGTCTGAGCTCAGAAATTTTTATACGAAGGTATGATTTTCGTACAATCAACAGGTGATTCTTATGTACACAATGTTGAAGGCATAGACCCCTTAACTTGAAAGCATTCATAAATAACATGTGGTTTCCTTTATGATAAAGCACCAAACCCTGGGCTTTAGGTCACTGACTCCTAAGAGAACAAAATCAACCTCTCCATTCTCCCTGAGGTCCCTGCAGAATGCCACAGAACTAAGCTTGGCTAGTTGGTAAATCTCCTTGGGTTTTCCTTTCTCTCAGAAGGGCCTCTACACCTCCCATATTTCATAAGTCCCACATGGGACCTTCTACCTGGTCAACCAGTGGGAAATAGTCTGGTGTGGGCAAAAGTTCCAAGGCCTTTTGGAGTCAGGCCTGGGTTGAAATCAAAGCAATTTCACTTATTGGTTGTGAAACTATTAGCAAGTTACCAATCCTTCTGTTTTCCTCATCTGTGAAATATTCAGAATGGATGGCCCTTTTGCTGAAATGTTTGGGACCAGAAGTATATCCTATTTTGGAATTTTTTTTAGATTTCAGAATTTTAGCATATGTCTAATGAGGTATCTGGGGAGAGTGGACAAAGTCTAAACAAAATTCATTTGTTTCATATACCCCCTGTACAATATTTTTAGTGCTCATCTATTACAGAATTCAAGTAGGGTTACTGAATTCAAACATGGAATACCCAGATAAATGTGAATTTGAAATAAACAAGAAGTAATTCTTTAGTAAAAATATATCCTGTGCAGTAATTGAGAGCCCTAAAAAAGCATTATTGTTTTTCACCAAAGTTCTGATTTTAATTCAATACCATTAGTAAGCTTTACATTAGGAAAATAACTGATTTGAAGCAAACTTATCATGACTCAAGTAAACTAATGATGTTGTAGTCATGCAAAATTAATTAAACCTGTCCAATTGCAGGGATTAAATTAAACCTGAGCATTTCTTCAAATGCTAAGAAGTTTGAACTTCCCTTTACGCCCAGAGAAATTCCTGGTGTAATCTACAGTTCATTGTGAAGTGGTCTGTGAGGGCTAGAGAAGGAAATGGAGGAAAAGTTAACCTGAGACAAATTCGTTATTAAGATCAGGAGCCAAGGTTCATCCTGTAATCAGAGCTCAAGGTTCAAACTTGCTTTCACAATGAACAAACGCCAAGCCAGCGCTTCTTGCTGTGGAGTACGCAATAACCAGCCCCTTGGCACACATTTCATTTCATTTTATTTCATTTCATTTCTTTAATTCCCTCTTCCTTGAGAACACGTGAAATGCTTTTTCTTTGAGTTATAACACTCTTTGATGTTACTCAAAATTTTTTTTATTTTGGAACTGCCAAATAGTTTCCATAGTGAAGGTTTAAGAAGTTCTTTGGAAATTTTCTAGTCCTTAATAAGCTTTGCGTAGCAATGTTGGGGTGGGGGTGAGAAATTTTCCTGACCCTTTGTTATGCTTTGTATTTTTAAATGTTCTGTCCCACTATTGATGTTAATGTTGGTGCATCTTTGATAGCTCCCAAATGGGCAGCTTACAATAATTAATAAATTACTCAACTTGAAATTAAAGTACTCAAGGGATCAAAGGGAAGTTAGATAGGGAGAAGAAGAGAATTAAACTCAAGATCAAAAAGCATAGGTTATGTCCCCACCTCAGCAGGCATACACTGCATGATGTAGGACTCCGTGTCTTTTTGCAGCCTGGAATTCTGTGAGCCTCAGTCTAGTCATTTGAATTGATATATTTCACCTTTCACTGAGTAATATTTAGAGAAACTTTCCCTTTCCCTGTCCCTGAGAAGCCTGCTGTGTGGATAACAGACACTCACCCTCTCCCTGCTCCAAGGTTGCACCAAAGGATCTTTGCAGAGTACTTTGAAAATAACTAACAGGCAGCTCAAGAAAAATACTAGCCCCAGCCACATGTCCAAACACAGAAAGTGGCTTTAAACAACCATCACCAGCAAGTAAGGAACCACAATGCTATAGGAGAAACACGTCAGATCTGTGACTAAAACCCAGGCTTCAGCCATGGAAATTGCTTAAGGTTGAAAGTCCTGGGTTGCCAAACCTCTGGAGGAAAGGTTAGGACACTGTGCCTGGGAGGAATCGTAGGGGGAAGGAATGGGCTGTGAACACGTGAACACATGGGGAGCCACTCAAGGCCACCTTCTCAACTGACAGGGTCTGCTGCCACCAGCCCAGCGCAGAATCTAAGGCCGGCCGCTCTGAGGCCGCTTTCGGTGTCTCACCTTAGATGACTGAAAAGGTGAGGGGCTGACACTCACCTCCGGAGGCCTCCGCTCCTACACACACACACACACACACACACACACACACACACACACGACCCCCAACATCCAATTCCACAGCCAAAAAGGACTTTTTCCCTATCAGGTTCCTGGAAAAAAAAATATTTTTAGAAGTATTAGCCCTTTAAACAGTGCTCCCCTTGTGCTATTTCTTCAAGAGTGGTTATTTACTACAAAGCCTTTATTCCCTTACATCCACCCAACTTCCGCTCACAGCAACTGATAAGATTAGAGGTTTCTCCTTTAAGAAAACTTGATAGAAGTCAAATAAAAAATAAAAAAATAAAAAAATAAAGACAAGCAGAGACCTTTTAGGGTAGGCAACCATGGAAGGTATCCCTGAACCATGAGCAATCTCTCTTCATAAGGAACAAAGACACAAGGCAAAGTAGTACAGTAAGAGTACTCAGAAGGGATGTCCCAATACCTTCTGTGGATGCTGAACTCTGTAATTTAATGCCATTTGCATCTTAACCAAGCATTATTTTCACTATTTGAGGTTGAACCACAAAAGTAGCATGAATTTATTTTCTTTTCTCACAGTTTTACAGATAGATTCATTTTTACTGTAGCTCTTAGCAATTTTAGCATAATAGTTTTTTTCTTTCCTAAGGTTCAGAACTTTCACCTTCACTTACAGGAAACACTTTATGGGTTCTCTGCTGCATAGCTGAACTGCCAGTATCACTACTCTTGCACTTTGGGGTCATTGTTAGGTAGATAAAGATGACTTGAGCACAAGTACCACAAGACCTGGCCTTTGATTTAATAACCAAGATGGCTACTCAATGACTGTCACAGGTAGCGGGTGCAGGATAGATATGCTGGGCCATGGATGTAGCTCAGCGGCACAGCTCCTGCCTGGCAAGCAAGAGGCCCTGAGTTTGATTTCAGGTACCCAAGAGAAAAAAACTGAAAAGCAGGATAGATATGCTGAACAAAGGCTTGATTCGTGTCCTGTACACACAGAATAGGATGGGATGAAATTTGGTTGTGCTATTCAGAATACTGTGCAATTTAACACTTCACAATTATTTGTTACTAGAATCTTCCATTTAATATTTTTTGGACCATGATCCACCTGAGATAAATGAAGCCAGGGTAAGTGAAGGACTACTGCACTGTGCTTTCATTTTAGAAAGATTCACATCAGTCCGACTACAGGAGAATTAAAGTTTCTGTGCTTAGAATGTAAGCCACAGCCACTGGACAACGTGTGTCTGAGAATTGTGGTGGGACATTCTATATACCTCGAGTTAGGTACCATGATGGTGTCAGTGTTTTCTGGCTCCTGCTGTGGACATCATCACAAGATGTGATGAATCTACACACAGTGTATGTTTGTCCTTCTGCTGATTGGTCATTACTGGCTTTAGAAAAAGCAACAGACACTAACATCAGTGTTTCAGAGTTATCAGAAAAGCCAAAGGAAAAGCAGATCACAGGAGGCTCAAGGAAGGGTAGGTGCCAGTGAAAGAAAGGAATCTTCCAGAATAGCACATCTTCCTCTTCTCATAAAAAAGTCTGTATCCTCCTGTCCCCTAGTCAGAGTTCCTCCCAGGAATTCTTCCAGCTTTTATGCAGTCTTTAAAATAGCTGAAAATATTCCATGATTATTTTTCATGTTTAAAGTTCAATCAAGACACTACTTATGTCTCTTCTTCAAGTTTAGCTTGCTGTTAACTTTCTGGTTATTATCATTTTTGGCTTCCATTGTCATTTTTTAAGGCATAAATATATACAAAGGAAATCAAGAATCATATAAAAAAATCTTTAGATCACTTTGAAAATGATTCAAATTCCAGTAGTAATTGTTGAGAACCACAAACTCACAATGGTTAGTTTTACATACTTCCCCAAGGGGTAAACAGAGGCTTGAGATTATTGGTGTCACCCTTTTGAGGTTCCCCATTATCTCAAAAGGGAGGGGCCATCCTCTCCCACCTACTAAGACTAAGACCACTAAGACTAAAGATGCTCTGAGGCAAGATTCTTCTCAGCATAAGACCACCTCTGCCCTGTGAGTCATCTGATAATCCCCTCCTCAACTGATAAATACCAAGATTCTAGCTGCCTCGGGCCTTTTGCTCCCCGTGAACAACTGGTCATCCCAGATCCCCACTGCACCGCCATTTTGCCTCTTGCTCTTTCCTTCTGCTGTGTGCCTTAACACCCGGTGGGAGACTGAAGGCTCAGTGCAGGGTTTTGTCACTAAATATGAAGACCTATCGTCTAGCTATCTTTTCAACTTCTCGTATATATAAGGACACTCAAAGCACCACTGAGGAGTGAGTTTGCATGTTTCCTGTCCTAATGGAAGATGCTACATTGAAGCTGGCACTGTGCTGAGGTGACAGCTCTTGCTCAGGGAACAGAAAATGATGTGGCTGATGGGGAGCATGCCTGTGGACTCCAGGGTAACTCTAAGAGATGCAGTGGTGCCCACTAGCTTTTCTCTGTGTGACTTTTCTCCGTATTGGGTAGAAACCATCTGCAAGGTCACATGTTGCATGCCATTCTCTCAGTAGATGTTAAAAAAATAATAAATCCATTCTTCCTGTCTCTCACTTCCTGACTCTCATTGTTTAGGGCTAGAGATTTCCAGCTATCTGGCAGCTGCCACTTTGCTTGTTTACAAACTCAACTGCTTTTAAGCAAGTTTCCCTGGAGTCCTATAAGAGGACTCTTAAGGTCTCCTTCAGAACAAGGGCTGTGTACCATTCTCTGCCATGCTGGAAGATGGCTGCTGGAGTGCAAGTGCAACAGGGAAGGTGCCAGAGCCCCAGACCTTTTCAAACCTGCAAGCTTGGCTGTACTACACATGGATTAAAGTATGGTATGCCTTAGGGACTCCCCTGCCAGGCAAAAATCTACCAGGCAGACTCTGGTGCCCAGAGCCACCATGCATTTTATCTGCAGTCATGGACTGTTACTCCTTTACCATACCATGAAACCTTACTTAGCTTGTCTTTATCATGGGAATAAAAATGGCCTACAGCTGTATAAGGCACAGATCCTTTAAATCCTTGGGACTGTGTTCTATGGTTTATTGTTTTGTCTTTATGCAACACAGATGAGTATGATTAGAAGATAAAATAGCCATAGGGAAAGAGAATAGGCTTTGGGATCAGCTGGGAGTAAGGTAGAATCACAGCTCCGCCAGCTACTAGTCACATAACTTGTATTAGCTTTCTCATTATTGAAACACAATACCTGACACCCACAACTTAAAGGAGGAAAGGTTTAACTTGGCTCATGGTTACAAGGCACTCAGTCCATTGTTAGCTGGCTCCAAGGTAAAAACATCATGGAAGAAGGGCATGGTGGAGGCAAAGCAGCTTAGTTTATGAGGGTCAGAAAGCAAAGCAGGAGGACAACGCTGGAGAGAAATGGGTGAGGGACCAGACATAGTCCCTGAGGCCACACCTCTATGACCCACTCAGGCACACCCAAAAGTGTGCTCCACCAATCCTTTGGGCAGATCCCAAAGCTAATCAAGTTAACACTCCATCCTAACTGCCACAATTAGGTGCTTAATGTTTACCTATGAGTTCAAAACTGAGTTCGTGTGAAGATGTACTAAGAAGCACAGGCAAAAGAATGGTTCTCAATATGCAATCACTAGCCATGCATCAACCTTCCTGGGAATTTAATGAAAATGAAATTCTCAGGCCCTTCCCCAGACCTATTAAATCAGAAATTCTGGGAAGGGACTGAACAATCTGGGTTTCAACAAGCACTCCTCATGATTTTGACACAATTTGAGAAGCACTAAGATAAGTTCTCTAGCACAGTGCCTTGGGCACAATAAATGTTTGCCTTGTAGGGATTCTGAACACAGCTAATAGTTTGAGAGATAAGCCTAATACATCATCAACTAAGTATATTTCTAGGGCCCAGATAAAGTTCACTCTTAGGTGTAGGGTTCAGCTGTGATAGTACATGTTCTCTTGTCAAGTACAAATGGTATAAATGAGATGATGCACAGGTTCAGGTTATTTAGGAAGTGCACCTCAGCATGGATGAAAGTGCCTGTGGAGCAGCTCTCCAGGCCCTGCCCATCACCCCGTCCAGTCCCCACCCAGTCACTCAGTCTGCCAAGAGTAGGGGAGCGGTCCTGAGCCTGTGGAGACACGGGGGCTATTGCCAGCATCTCCAGTACAGTAAATATAGGGCCTCCATGGTTTAGTGGAAGTTCTGCTCCTGTCTGTTCCTCTTCCCTGGCACCAGAATCCTGACAGACCCTCACTGAGGCCACCAACACCGGCCATTTTGTGTTGGTTAATTGGCTGCACGGTTTTCTTTTTGACTGCAAGTTGTGAAAGAACTTTGGATGAGACTGACATCTGTGTTGTTATGGATGCCTGAAATCTGGAGAGTGTTACACAATGACTCTGTGATATTCTGACTCCAGCAATCATCTTCTGGGTTGGAGACTCATCTAGCCATTCCTGGGAGATGCTGGTGGCTGCCCTCCAGGTCCACGAGGATGGATGGAAGGCACTTAACAAGTTACCTCAGGGCCTATGTAATCTGTCTAGCCCCCTAAACAGAAAGAAGATACTGAGTTCTCCAGACAAGGGATGTCCAAGAATTTGTTAATGGGAAAAATCCGACAGGCTTTGGAGGTGATAAAGATGGAAAAGATCATGTGGCAAATATGAAAAAGACAAGCGCCAGTTTGGAAAGAAGATGCTGCTCATGGCGGGCTTAGCTGTCTTCTTGACAGATATCAAATCCAGATGTGCCAGGAAATGCCGCCAAATAGTAAGAGCAACCAAACAATCCATTGAGTATGACTTGGACAACCACACCTCAATCATCCATTCATTAAACAAATATTTACTGAGCACTCAGTAAGTCACAAGCCTGTGCTAAGTCCCAAGGGCAGAAGGAACAGAGGACATCATGAAGGAGAACAGCCAGGAGCACAGGAGACCCATGTATGAAGGAAACCTCAAGGCCAACCTAGTGTGTGAAGGATTAGTGTTCATAAGCAGTTGCACTGCCTGGTGGCTGGCCAGGAAGGGATTCTCATGCAGACCCAGAAGCCCAAGGGATACTGAGGGCCCTGAGAGGAGCTGATGGATCAAGTAGAAGTGGGCGGTGCTGGTGAGATGACGGGGACTAGCCACAGAGAGCCTCCTGATCATGCTCAGGGGCTGCATGTGTAACCCGAAGGCTTGGGGAAGTGACTGGAAGCCAGTTTCTACCACACAGCATGGTGCAGGGAGGACACACACAGACCACGGATGCAGACCCAGAACTGAGCTTTATTCTCTTCCTTCCTACCTGATATCCTTGGGCAGGTTCCTCATCTCAGTGCTTCAATCTCCTTGTCTATAGATGGGGATTTCATTATCTCACAGGGTTTCTTTCACTAAGGAATAAATGAGATAAATATATCTAAAACACTAAGCATGGCATTTGGGATGTAAGCTCACAATAAATATTAGCCACTTTCATTATGAATGTAACAAGGCAAATACAACTGTGGGATTGATACAGCCTTCGTCCCTCTTTCCATACATCAGAGAAAGAGGCATCAGCCCCTTCCCCTCCTTTCTCCTTTGAGCAAAGAAGGATTCCTGCCTAGTGGGAGTGGAGCTGAAGGAGATACCCAGTCTGTGCTAAGAGATGCTGCCAGAGGTCAGACCCAGCTTCTGGGGACAGAAAAGAGGCTTCCTGGTCAGTTGCTCCAAGTATGTGAAGCATGTTTAGCCTGAAAAAGAGGAGATATTGAGTTCCCCAAAGAAGAGATATCCAAGATTTTTTTAAGTAGGAAAAAGATTGGTCTGCTTTGGTGGAGATGGAAAAAAAGAGGAGAGAAAAGAAAAAAGCAATGAGGAGATTGGGATGGAAGAGAAACGTGAGGGAGTTTGTGCTCAACTGGGGGTAAAAAAAAAAAAGTGAGTGGGAAGCCAGAGGGAATTTAATTCAGAGATGCATTTGGACACTTTGCAAGGTTTTTTCCTCTCTCTCCAAAGATGTAAGAATGAAATTCTCTTTTAATTCGTTTGGCTCTTGTCCTGTGTTTCTTTAATATTGTCTCTGTGGAGACAGAGCCACGCAGACCCCCTGGCGAGGATTTAGTAGAGTTATATAGTATTAATGTTGAAATGGGTGTATGAATACCTACCCCCTCGGGGCTATTCTCCAGATCAGATGTGGTAATACATGTCATCTCTAGTAGCTTGTGCTAGATTATGCTACAAACAATGCTCAAATCTGAGTGGCTACGACAACAAAGGTTTCCTTCTGACCCCTGTAGCATGCTCATTGTGGTTTGGCTGGCAGTCTGCGCCCTGGGAACCGTACTGAGAGACCCACCCCTTCTGCAACAGGCAGGGCTATCCAGAAGGAAGGCAGAAAGGCAGGACCACAGTGGCTTTGGGAACTTCAGCGCAGAAGATCTGTCACTTTCAATCCCATTCCACTGGCCAAACAAGCCACGTGTCTTGTCAATAGCGGGGGGAGTGTGATCGTCAAACTGAGAGGGGGAGTGAATTCTCAGGAACAAGAATCATCTGCCAGATGTGAAGCACTTGACAGTGCGTGGGGTATGACTGGCCTGTGGAAAACCCTCGAAGAACTATTCTCATCGTTCATATCCATCTCTCAATGAGGGCTCTAACAGCGCCAGCCTCACGGGATTTTAGGTAATAGATGTGAAGCCCTTAGAATAAAGCGGGCCACTAGGATGATACTCAACAAATGGCATATTTGGGTGAGTTTTTAAGGAAACGGAACTCTCAGGGGCCAGGAAGGAAAATGATGGGTCATTAACGAAGGCCACAGCAAAGTGTCGTATGGTGACCTGAAGCTATGGAGGGTCCTTGCCACCCCCACGGAAAGACTGCTTCTCCTTCCGGGGGCCAGAAACCAAAACAGGATCCTCAGAGAGCCGAAGGCTGTTGCCCGGAACAGGAAATGCCAGTAACTGTCCAGCTGGGGTTACAACCTGCAGCACATACCCAGCAACAGAAAGCTCCCTGTTTGTCCAGCACTTCCTGACCCAGGACACAGCTTGCCCTTTCCTGCGTCAGGGCCTATCTCGCATGGCGCCTGCTAGCCACTTGAGACCATCACAGCTGGCAACAGTCACCCATTTTTTTCTGCTTATCGGAAAGGAGCGCCAGACCTCTCTAGCCCACTGCCACCCAGCAAGGCTACTCCAGCAGGCCTAGACTAGGAGGAGGGTTCGGGGACCACGGGAATGGGTAACAATAGCTTTAGGACAAGTTTGTTTGAGGGATCTCCCCCACATCATGCTCCCTGTGGCTTGGCTGGCAGCCTGATGTCTACCACCCTCGACCCCACAGATCTGCGTGGAGACCCTCACCCGCTTCCCAGGCTGCCCTTCCTCACCTTCTTTCTAGATCGTTATCAACAGGGGTTGGGAGCCCTCGGCCTGGCGGGCCTGTGTTAGGTGCCAGAATACAGCAGGGAACATGTCTGCCCGGGTAGCTTATGCTGCTGCAGGAGGAGATAAAACATTTCGTATTCGGCCAATCAAGAGTCTTCATGGTGAGTGTGTTATATTTCCTATTCGGCTAATGGTGAGTGTGTTTTCAAAAGACCCAGGGCCAGGGTGGTTCCAATATAAGTTTATTCAAGGTTTCATTCTTCCCCCAGGTATCTCTCCACTCACGGCTACGGAAAGAAGCCAGAGAACTCTCTTTCTAATTCTGTTTTAGTCACCTGGAGTTGTTTCCAGTGCTACGGGGCCACGCTCCTCTATGCGTCTGCACACGAAGGAGCACAAGGGACCTGAGTGTGAATCCTGATTCAGTGCCTCTTAGTAGCTACGTGAACTTGGACAACTTGCTTCACCACCGCGGGCCTTGGTTTCTCAGCGAGTTGTATAGAAGTAACAGTGACATCCATCCCAAAGTTGTCCTGAAGATTGAATAAGTTAGTATGTATGGTTGGCTTAGAATGGTTCTGCCTCATAACAAGAACTGCAGAAGCGCTCGCTGTGTTATTTATGTGATATTTAGTACAGGGTTATTTACATTCATTTCAGCATTGCATTATTTTTATGCGTGCTGAAATGCTGTCTTCTGTCTGCCACTCCTGATGTATCTCTCTGGCTGCCTGCTCCAACAGACTCCACAGGTTCGTCAACAGGAGTTTTTTAATTGCATAAATAATTCATGAACACCTCCTGATTGAAAGAGTTAAGCAGCACATAGAGCAAAGCGCAGAAGTCCCCTCAACACTCAGGAACCCCTCCCACTGTCAGCAACCTGGGTCCTCCCCTGCACCCCTTTATACACTAACACAGGGATGCATGCATTTTCAAAGGCAGTATCATACTAAATTTGCATTCTAATTGTTATACAATTTGCTTGTTTTCCTTCACAAACATTTTGTAGATTTTTCCATGATGATATAATATGTCTGCTTCATTCTTTCAATGATGGATATACCCTAGTGTGGCTTACAAATCCCCTATTGACAGATGTTCATGTGATTTCCAATCCCCCTGCCCACTTTGATGACCACACTACAATCAACATCTTTATGTATACATCCTCACACAGGCAAATGAGTATGTCTTAGAATAGATTTGCTGGGTCAAATGGTGTATGAATTTTTTGTTTTTGCTAAATATTGCCAAATTGCCTTTCTGTTTACACTCTCATCAGCTGGGGTGGGGGGGTGGTTCATTTCTTCATTCCTGTTTTAAAGAGGGGGTCATTTTTATTTATAGGAACAGTTTTTTTAAGCAGTTGGTCTCAGCAGAGGAAAGCATCATGTTTTGTTTTGTTTTTTCCCTGCCAACTAGGAATAGTAATCTGTTCTCTCTTTTTCTTTCTGGAGATCCAACACCCAAGCTGCATGATTCCTCCCCCTCCACCCACCACCCCTCCCTCCCTCTCCCTCAAAAATGTTGATTTGCAGTGTTATTCATACCAAAGTATGAAAGATTGAGCCTCCTCACTGTGATCACACAGTTTGTTTTTTGAAGTGTGTCTCTTAGAAACAACCATTATTATAGGTCTAAAACTTGATGGTTATAGAACTGCACTCCTCGGCCTCTGCTGCACCTGAGCTCCCAAATGCAAATCACAGTCTTTTCCCAGATACAATTCAAATACCCAAAGGAGCCCACCTCCGAACTTTGCACCTGCTGTAAAACAGAATGTGGCAAGATTTTCTATAAGGCTGTTCAGTAGCGTCTCACTTGTAACACTGTAGAAATGGAAACAATCTGTGTTTCACAGCAGGGAACTTTTTTAAAATTTTTTGGTACATTCATTCAATGGACTACTGAGCAGTTATTTGAAATGATGACAGAGAAATTTTGTAACAATGTTCAATGATGTTCAAACATATGAAGTGAAAATACATATCATATGATCTCTTTAGTAAAAATAATATGTAAATCTATCGGGATGATCCTAGAAGGCTAAATATCAAAACCTTTGCAGTGGTTATTCTGAATTTGTGGGCGATTTTCAGTCTTTCCTTCTGTGACTTTGCGTTATGCGTTTCAAATCTTCTACACTCTGTATCGTGTTTATAATCAGAAAAAAAGACACACAAATATCTTTCCATCTGTCGGCATCATCATCTGTACCTATCTATCCATACGTAAGTGAAGAACAAGCTAAAGAGATAGCCCCAGGGCCGAGCTGCAAGCTCAGGGTTGATTCTTAAACCTTTGTTCAAAGCCAAGGCTGTCTTGGTTTTGGAAACCCAATCTCACTGAGCTGCCCTCAGGGTCCTGAGTTGGGTCAGAAGCTCCCAACCATGTGCCCATATGACAAACTGTCCAGTTCTTTACAGAACAAAGACTAGAAAAAGTCACTCCACTGACCTTGGCCTTCTGGGATACTGGGGTACTTTAGTACTGGGGGCTCCTCTGCCTTCCCCTTCCTGTCCCTCCAGCTCAGCTTCCCGTCCACTGAGTTGGCACCACTCTCCACCTCTGCCCCGTCCTTCCCTCCCGCTTCCCAAGGGGACCCTCCTGCCACTCTTGCCCCACAGAATGTGCAAAGGGAACTTTCTCTGCTGCCACGGGTCCTGGCTCAAGCAACTAGCGAACCCCTGGGGCCTCCCACAAAGGCCACTGTGGCCAGGCCAGGCCAGGACCACAACCTCAGGCATGGGGCCGCAGTGTGCGCTTCTGTCTTCCTTGGCTCCTCTGAAGGCTGAAGCCAGGCAGCATCCTGCAGCCCTGTCGGTGCGCCAAGGCCTCTCAGGATCTGCAGGGAGTTCAGAGAGCTTGGCCGAGTGGGCTGTCTCCTGGCGGTGCTTCGAGGGAGGGACATCCCCAGTGGCCACGCTGGCTGCCTGTCTGTTGCTTGTCCCACCCCACCAGCACGCAGACCTAAAGAAACTGACGCCCCCGCAGCAGGGAATCTGTGTTCTGCACAACACACACACACACACACACACACACACACACACACACACACACACACACACACACACGCCCCACCGTGACTCAGCAACCTGAACTCTGGCTGAGGTCCCCAACCTACTCTTCATATTCTGTACTGCTCAGATAAGCGAATGAGCCCTCTGCTCTTCCCCACAAGCCCCAGAATCACATCTATTTCTGAATGAAGAGAACCAGAAAAAGGGTCTAACTATGGAGTTATAAATAAAGTGAGTTACTCACCTGCAGGTAAACTCTGCCTGCTTTCTCTTGACCTCGCAGGTGCATCATGACCCCAAAGGCACGGAAGGTCCCAAGGACCCCAAACTGCTGCTCTTCCAGAGAGGCCTCTGTAGACCGCTGAACAGCCTTCGCCCGGGGCTATGGTGGCCACGCAGGGGCTATAGGCAGGACCAACCGCACAGGGGGTAAATATGGCTGGGAGAGCAGCGACCTGGGGAGTGTGGCTCCCGCTGGGCCAGGCAGTTCAGGCCAGCCTGTCCTGGAGGTGGCAACAACTTTGTCTCCCCAGTTACTCTAGTTTGGCCACTTATTAGCTAAGTGACTGTGTATCCATAATTTCAGACTCTGCAAGCATCAGTTTCCTCCTCTGTAAAATGGGCCTAATATCAGTAGTCATCTCTGAAAAGGATGTTGTACAGATCAGATGAGTCAGTGTTTTCCAAGTACTTAGGATAACACAGAACAAGTGCTTAGAAGAATGTGGATGTGGTCACCACGTGGTCCCTGTGACTCTCAGCAGCACCCTCTGGAATACCCACAAGAGCAGTAGGGCCAAGAGAACTAAACTGTCCTCCTTCCCCTCTGCCAGCACCTCACAAAGCCACACCCTAATCACAGTCCACAAAGCACTACTTTTGACAACAGGCACAAAGGATACTGGGGGGGCTGGGGATTTAGCTCAGCGGCAAAAGCGCCTGCATGGCAAGTGCAACGTCGTGAGTTCGATTCCCGGTACCGGAGAAAAACCAAAAACAAAAACAAAAAAAAAACAAAGGATACTGGGATATAAATGATGGTTGAACACTACTTCAACAGAGAGATGGCAAAAAGATGGGGGCCACACATTCCCCACAAGAGGAAACTGGTACTCCACTCACAGAGGGCAGCAAGAGCCCCTCTGTCACTGGGAGCAACAGCAAACTTAACCAGGCTGGCAGGCTGGGGCTGGCTCCATCCCTTCCCCTGCAGAGGGAACTTAACCCTCCTGTATCTCTCAACCATGCATTGGGCCCCATAACAATAGCTTCTACTCCATCCATCACTGTAGGAATTAGAAGCAATGCTGTATACGTGAAGCAGCTAAGTCAGTTCCTTCGGACACCGTAAACGTTCCATGTTATAGTTACTATCATTTGTTTTCAGAACAGATGGGTTCAGTTCTTGCCTGTAAGCTACTATATATATATATACAGTATTTTTTTTCCAGTACTAGAGATTGAACCAGGGCCTCCACACTGAGCTACCCCACCCCTATGAGGTAAGGTCTCAGTAATCTGCTAAATTGCCCAGGCTGAGTTCAAATCTTCCATCCTCCAGTCTCAGTCTCCCAGCACAGAGATATGCAGGTATATCTGGCTAATTTTAAGCATATTTGAGTATCTCTCAGAGCTTTGTTCACCTTCTTTATAAAATGGGATGAACTTCTGCTTAGCCTGGCAGAGGATGATAGTCAGAGAAGTCAGTGAAAGTGGCCAGTGTTACCCCTTGCTTTATGGGGTTTGCATCTTTTAAATGTTTGTTGAATAAGCAGATGTAAAACTCAACAGTATGATCATTATTTAACTGCTTGCAGGACGTTTCCATTAAAGGTGAACCACCTATGAACAGCCTCAGGAGCTGTAGTCCATTGGATATGTGGCTTTGGTTGAGATCACAGACCTGAAACCGCATTTAGCTCTGTTTGTTACTTATTTTTAAGGAGCATGGGCTGATACAGTCAAGCAAAAGCCATTTCAGTATCTTCAAGTGCTTGGGTCCTGGCTCCTGCCTCCTGGCATTCTTTGGATCAAAGGTCAACTCCTTGTTCATCTAACAGATTAAAGAGAAGAATCATTGCAGCTGCCCAGGGATTACTGTGTGGAATCCGAGTCAATTGTAAAAATAAGAGTGCTCTTCTCCTTGCCTTGATGGACCCGATGACCACTTCTTCAATTCTGGTTCAGTTCTCCTGAAGGCTGTGCTCCAACTTTGCAATTACAGCTCTTCTTATGAGCCAACCCCATTCTACAAGTCCATTTCAGTGGAGCTGGGTCAACAGCCTGCTAAAAAGAAGGAGAAAGAAAGGATGGAGAAAGAGCCAAAGATGAAAGAGGATAAGGATGAAATTAAAATGAGAAGGAGAAGAAGGAAAAAGAAGAAGCAGGAGAGGGAGAATAGAAGAAAGTAAAAAAAGAAAGAAGAAGTGAGAAGGGGAATAAGAGGAGACAGAGGAAGTAGAGGTGTGTTAGACACTTTCCTTGTTGCTAGGACACAATATCTGATACACAGTTTAAAAGAGGAAAGGTTTGTTTTGGCTTGCAGTTTGTCAAGGTTTCACTCCATAGTTGGCTGGCTCCAAGCAGGGTGGCATGGCAGAGGGGCATGGCAGAAGAGAAACAGTCCATGGCAGGGTAACAAGAAGCACAGGGAGAGTGAAAGGAGGAGCAAGAAAGAAATGAACTCTTCCAGGCTGTGCCCCTAGGGACCCAATTCTTTCCACCAGATTCCACCTCCAAGTCAGCTTTAAATTTATCAGTGAATTAATCCACCCCCATGATCCAACCACCTCCCAAAAGCCCCACCTAAGAGTACAACAGGCTTTGGGGGAACATCTAAATTATCATAGGCAATATCACACAGGACCAGCCAGGGTGACCCGGTTTCCTGGTGACAATTTTACCCGAAGGATTACATTTCCTCTAAGAGGGGCAAATATTTTTCCCTTTAATCAAATGATAAACCAAGTGAGGGTAAGCTAGTTTCCATATGAATTGGTTTATTGCAAGACACAGAAAACCAGGGTAAGTAACACTTATCAAGAGGAATATATAAAACTATAATCAGAAATAGGTAAAATACTTGAACATAGAGTGATAGTAACAAAACAAATACCATAGGTTCATGGGAAAAGCTGTCCAAGGGGTCTGGGAAACCAATACCATCAAAGTGATGCTGAAATGGTCCTAAGTGCCAAGTCAAGAGCAATGAACAGAGGTCTGTTCCCTGGGCAAGGCTATGGAAACTGACACCTTTGCAGAATGAATACTCACACACAAGGTGTGTTTCCTATAGGAGTCTGAGAGCAATGGTACGCTCGTCCCAGAAGGTGTGCTTTTCACCTTCTGGAGGTCAGTTTTCAAAAGGAAAGGTCCCAGGCACCTTCCCCTCATTTGCCTGTCAGCACACATCATTAGGGTGGCGATCAGCCAGCCACTTGTCAAGGTGATCATCCATCAGTCGCTCGTGTAGGTCACAACTTGTGTTACAAGAGAAAGCTCAAAATGGAGCTTATACTACCAAAGCGTAGTCACGTCAATCAAAACTAAAACACCAATTTACGTAGAGTTGCAAGAATCCTAGCATGGCATAACATACCCAACAGGGGGACAAACAATGAGAAGAGAGGGTAAAAGAGGAGAAATGAAAAACAATCATTTTTTTGATTCATGGATTAGTGAGAAGCCATGCACAGTGCCTAGTCCTGTCCCAACATGCCCCTGGGAACCATGGAATGAAGCAAATCCCCCCGTGGGCTCTAGCAGAACACATTAATTCCAACAAGATAAGTTGCTTTTCCAGGAATTCATTTCAAGAAACTTTCCTGGAAAGCTCTACTTTTCTGTAAAAAGCCTGGCTTTGCAAAGGTGCTGAATGAGTTTCTTTGGCCTAGAAGTGCTCAGCAGGCAACAGACCAGCTCGCTGTTTGGTCTCCCTTGTTGGAGAGCAGAGATCTCAGGACCCACTGGGTCTTCTGTCCTTCCCAGGCCTTGTTCCTTTCAATAGAAGGAAGAGGCCACCTACAGAATCGGAAAAATTCTGCCAGCTGTTCCACAAACAGGGGACCAGTATCTAGAATGCATAAAAAGGGCCTGGGGATTTAGCTCAGCAGCACAGCGCCTGCCTAGCAAGTGCAAGTTCGTAAGTTCGATTCCCAGTACTGGAAAAAAAATAAATAAATAAAATTTTAAAATAGAATACATAAAGAACTCAAAAAACTTAGACCCCCCCCAAAAAAAATAAAGGACTCAAACAAAAAATGGGCTCATAAAAGGAAAAGACACTTCACAGACAACAAATGGCCCATAAATATATGAAGAAATGCTCAACATCTTCAGCCACTGGAGAAATTCAAATTAAACACACTGATTCCATCTCACCCCAGAAAGGATGACCACCATTAAGAAATCAAATAATAACAAGTGCTGGTAAGGCTGTGGGGCAAAGGAACTCTACAGAGGGAAATAAAAAAATAGATCTTAGATAGTAGGGAGATAGATCTTTCTCAAAAGGGAAAGGAATCAAGAGATGGAGGGAGATGGAAGGGAGGAGGAAGAGAGGGGGAAAAAAGGGATGAGAGAAGGAATTAAGATGTGTTATGAATACGTACCAACTCCCCACAAGGAATGTAAACATCAAGAACTACAAACATGTATAAATAAATTAACAAAGTAAAACAAAATAAAGATTATAGTCCTTATCTGGGGTCCTACCAAAGTCAACAAGATCAACGGCTTTGCACTTCTTAGAGAAATACAGTTCTTTAAATACCACATTTGAGTCTGTGCTTATGAAATCCAGCGGAAATCCTGAGGGCCATCCATACCCTGATTAGCCAGCATTTACTAGCACGCCACCCTCTCCCCTTCCCCCTTTGTCACAAACCAGCCTCTAAAGGAATGCTAGAAAAAACAAAAAGAGTAAAGGACCCAGACATCTAGTGCATACTTCCCATGTGCTGGGCATTGTGTTAGGTGCATTGTAGAAATTATCTAATGTACTTGTAACTCCCCATGAGAAAAGGATTGTTGTCAGGATATCCCAGAAGAAACGGTAAGTAATCTGCAGAAGCAAGATGCCAACCAGGGGTTTCTTGGGTTGCTCTTTTCATACAGCAGCGCCCTGTCCCTCAAAGATCTTTGGAAAGATTTGCCAGGCCACCTTCTCCCATTGGAGAGCTGCTGGTAAGGACCTGGCTCATTAATTGAAGTCATACATAAGCCCAAGTAGGCTGAAAACTACAAAAGATGGTCATTGCTAATCAAAGTAAAATCTCATGTGAAAAGAAGTCATGAACAGAGTCCAGTCCAGCTGAGTGAATGACTCACCCGCCAGCACTCTTCTAGTCCTGACCTCCTGTCACTGCCTGACAGTGAGCCCACTACTCATCCTTCCTACACACAGCACTAAGTGTGTGGCTAGAGGCATGAAAGAGTGGAGAAGTGGTGAAAGGTAAAGGAAAACGGTTCTGATGCATCTTTCTCTTCCCCGTCCCACATGTGACTTCTTTGGTTCTCCATCCATCCCATCCCCTCTTTAACCAACACGTCCTAAAAGCAAGAAGAAGCCTTATGAAAGCTCAGAAAGGTCTGTTTCCATCCAAGACCCTTTTCCTCCAGCATGTCCTTAAGTCCCCTGCGTCTCACTCTCTTCATCTGTCAAATGTGGGAGCACAGGGTCATTGTGAGGGTCCAGTGAGATTCTTTGTCTGTTGCAATGTTCTTAACATGGCACCTGGGCACATACACAATAGCTATATGGGGTGTGATTAAAAATATGGTGAAAATTTAAACTATTTTTTAAAATTTCATTATAATAAAAGACATTGCCATGAGTCCCCCTGAAAATATTCCCCCTCACTTCAAATATGTTTATCCTATTATTCGTGTTACTTTCTGAAGCAGTTCTTGAAATTCTTTTTTCATAGGTTTACTTGAGCTGTTGTGGCTGCCTCAACGTCCTGAACTTATTCAAACTATTTGCCTTCTATGGTCATTCTGACTTTGGGGAAGAGCCAGAAGCCCTATGGTGCCAGATCCAGGGAATAAGGTGGATGAGGACGCACCGTAATGTCTTTATGGCCTACCATTCCATTCGTTGGCACTCAGCAGCAGCATTCACCAAATTTTTTATTGCACCTTGTAAAGACATGAAAAAGACTTCCAGAATTGCTTCAGAAAATAGCAAGAATGGTGGAGTAAGTGTATTCAAAGCAGGGGGGAATATTTTGGCAATATGTCTCCTACTGTAACAAATTTTTGAAATTTTAAACATTTAGCATATATTTTAATTACGTTGCCTATGTTGGTCTTCTGTTTCCAGAAGAGTACAATGGCTACTGCCCCTCAAGTTACATCCCCTAATTATGGCTTCTCAGGAGTTAGACCTATTCCTCACATTCATTTCTTCTTCCATATACCAAATATCTTCTTAGGAGCTGTCACACACAGGACCAGGACAGTGTATATGACAGATGAAACCACCTTCCCTCTGTTTAGCGGGCCTAGATAAAGCAATAAAGAAATGAACAAGGATTTAAAGGAAGTTTGAGATGAAGCCATGCAGATAAGAGAAAGAAAGGGCCAGGGAAAGAGAACAGCCTGTGCAAAGGCCCTGGGACTGATGGCCCCTGGCATGTTCAGAGCAAAGCATGAGGCAGAGGAGGACAGCATGATGCAGGAGTAAGTGGACAAGCCTGAGAGGACACGAGGTCAGTCACTTGCCTCAGGTGCAAAATTAAGGGGTGCTACATAGCTCAGTAATCAAGAATAATAACATTTAATATCATGTTAAAATTACAATGCAAAAAATCGAAATGAACAAAATATGAATGGCTTAGATAAATACAGTATCAGTATGAGTGGCCCCTGTCTGCTTTGGGGTCTACCGTGACACATTGCACATTCTTCTTGATCACGGAGATTCTCGGGGCCTCGCCCGTTCACCGAGGCTCATTCTTATGTCAAGGGGTACAGGGTGAGGCGGTACAGAGCCTTTCAGGTGAGTGTGAGCTAGGACCTCACACACCTCTCGCTGCTTCCGACCTCTCTGCTGTCCCCTGTGCTTACCCATCCTCCTGGCAGTGGCCATTGCACATTCGACCACTGACCTCCTTCCTGAAAGCCCCAGGGCAGATCCGGAAGTAGCTTCACCTCCACCAGGCAGGAGAATTTATTAGGAAAGGGGACTCTAGGTACTGTGCAGATGTGTGATGTGCTTCGACCTCCAGTGCATCCATTCAAGCGGTTGCTAAGCAACTCTGCGACACCACACACCAGGCCGGACTAGAAAACACAACCTAGGAGCTGTCGTGCTGCAGAAAAGAAGCCAGAGGACAAGTCCTCCTCAGCTGATGGGGGCAGGTGGCAGCTGCAGGTTCTCAGAGGCAGAGTGGCCGATGGCTGTGGAGATGCCCTGCAGCCCAACAAATATAAGTGGGAACCTGGCTGGATTAGCCAGAAGCTGCTGGGTCCCGAAGAGCTTGTATGATCATTTCAAGCCTTGGTGTTCTCATCTGCAAAGTGGAAATCACAGCCAGAGGTCACAACTGTGAAGGACACAACACGCACAGTAAGGGACATCTCTGTAAGGATTACTAAGGGCCCTGAAGGGCTCCGTTTCTGTCCTGGCTGTCACTAAGCATCAGCAAGAGCTGCTGAAAGAGCAGCAGGCTTCTCTTCATGCCCAACTCTATGTGACAGCCCAGGCAGCGGCTGTGTGAAATCCTGTTGCGCAGAACGCATGGAAAAGGAGCAAGAGGCTGCCAGCAGCACTCACAGGGCTTGCGAGTAAACTGTCACATCTCAGCTCTCACCCGCTCAGGGCTGTGACGGACAGGCTCCTGTGTGTGCAGCACCCTCTCCCCTGCCGCTCCCAACAGCAATACTTTCAGTGGAGAAACCTCAGCTCCCCTGAAGAGCAGCTTTCAAGTTGCTGGAGGACGCTGTGAGCACCAGGTCTCCCGGGCAAGAAGGAGGGTGTGGACAGCTGGAACCACCACCTGGCTGCCAGTCGCACCCCCGGACTTGCAGCAAGATTCCTCTTCTTGCACTGAGTGGCCCTAAGGGTCTTCCTTTGGCGGTTGTGGTTGGCAAAGTGCAGTTCCTATGCATGGAGCCCAAGCCACCTGCCCGTTTCACTCTCTTCAGGATTCTGTGGTTCCACACTGGAGCTCCAGACCAGAGGGACACAATCAGGGCCTCGGTATGTGGCATCTCAGGGAGGGCCAGGCGCAAAGCTATGGAGAAGGCTGGAGCTGAGAGCTGGGAGGACGGACCCTCAAGGTCAGACTGGTCCTGTCCTATTCAAATGTTCATCTTAACAGAGAAAGCCTGTTTTTAGCTCTAATATAACCATCTTTATAAATTCAATAGGTATTTTTATAGCAAAAAGAAGTTGTGCTGTGTTTTTTAATAGGATGCTATTGAAAATTGGGGAAAATAAGTCATTTTGTGGAGTGTCCTATGTGTAGGTGGGTATTTAACATACTGGGGTCCCATTTCTATCAGTGCTTTTACTTCCCAAGCGATTGAAACTAAAAAGCCACCATCCATGTATTTGTCAGTGGCCCCTGTGGGTGCCACTGCCACAGAAAGCTCATCTCTTCAAGCAGGTTTGCAAGAGGCAGGTGGCTATGGAACCTGGCATGACCTCCCTAACTTGGCCTTTCCAGAGCACCCTTTGAAGACCACAGTAGGGTTGCCTAGCCATGGCTGAGGCAGCCACATCCTCTCAGTACTGCCAGGAGCAAGCAATTTAGCCTCCTTGGGCCTCAGTTTCCTCCTCTGCAAAATGGGTATAATAATCCTTACCTATTCTAGAGAGTTTTTGTGACATTGCAGAGAGGGTGCTTTGTAAACGCTCAAGCCCTCAGCAGTGTACAATCTTGTTCATCATACTACTCCCTGTGTGTGTAAAGACACTGTCATCCCAGGCTTTTGAAAAGACTTCCATGGAAACCAAATCATAAAATCAAAAAGCTCAGTCATCAGGCTTCCACTGAAACCTGCTTCTATTCACATCCATTAAACACCCCGCCGCAGTACAGAGAAGGTGTGTATACGCCCCTCCCACTGAGACACCTACTTTGGGTTTTGTTAGTTGCCAAGACAATTGATCAGCCTCTGCCTCCTCAACCAGGCTAAACCAGCACATCTCTGAGGCCCACAACTCAGAGAGAACTGCTTCACAGAAGTGCTTTTTCTCTTACTCAGATCAAGTGCCCATGACTTGAGATGTACCAGGCGAAAAGGTTACGAACAGACACTTCACCTGGCGTCACACTGACCAGGTCCAGATCCTGTACGATGCTCAAGTTATTTTCAGAGTTTTGACAGATTGGTACCTTTAGAAAACACTGAGATTTTGTTTAAAAAGAAGAATCACTATTATATCGCATGACTAAGGCCTCTTTTTTCCTAAATTATTGGAAAAGCAGTCTTCAGGCCATGAAAGAAGGCTCTGTAGTTATGTTTTCCAGGATGAACACAGCAAAAGAATACATTTCAGCTTTGCTGCCCACCAAAGCCAACATTTTTCTGAGGTCTAGGTCTGAGTTCAAGATGAGCACGCATTATCCTGAAAGGACTACCTCCTGTTCCCAAGGAAGTCCCCAGAGCCAGGAAGACTTGCCTTTGAAGGCTCCAGATTCCCTTTGCAGAATAAAATATCACAGTGTCCCCCATATCCGCACAGCCCAACTGCTCTCTTGGCAACTGTCACATCTAGTTTTGGCAAAAGAGAAAATGCACAGAATGGTATCACTGGCTTCTCAAAATATCCTAGGGATGCCACATGGGTAACTCTAATATAAATAAGAAGTGCGTGATTCCATTTCTCTGTGAACTTACCTGGGCTTAAGAGGACTGGGAAATGTGCCTGGTTTGAAACATTCTACTCTCTCCACTTAGGAATACCATGAATCAACAAAGCAGATCCACAACTCTAAGCCAGGATCAGAACCAAGCGAAGGAAACAAAAGAATAGCAAAATAGCAAAAGAAACCCTAAGTAAAACTCATCTTCACTCACGAAGTAAAATCAGGGTTTCAATAGCTGGGCTTCTGAGGAGCCTGTGCAGCTTTGTTTTTGCCTCATGGCAGTAGAAGTCTGGCCATTCACCCTGACCTGAGGCAGCCATGCCAGCGGAAAATGGAAGAGATGCCCAGAAGCAAAGTGCCAGTAATGGCAGCAGAAGAAAGGAAATCTATGAAACATCGCTGCCTCTCCATTACTTTTCTAACTGTAACTCTTCTACAACCAGATGCTGACACTAACGAAGGCCTATAGTAAACAATTCAAAAAGATTCTAGAGCAGGTCTTCCCAAGGTGAACGTGGATTCCCTTGTACTTGTACGGGTCGTCTTCCTTCAGACAAAGAATCCTGGTTCCGGCCAGCAACAGGCATAGCTGTTAGGCACAAGACTTCCAAGTTGGTCAGACCAGCTTTGCCCCTTGCTTGCAGTGGAACACAGGATATATCAATACCTCTAATTCTCAGATTTGGCATTTACCTACTGAGATTAATGTCCATGATTATTTCATGGTTTTTGCATGTGCCACAAAGAAATAACCAAAGAAACAGCACATGGTACAAACTAAATTTTTATAATGGTTAGTTATTATAAATACTAGCTACAGTTATTGTTAGAGATTTGAAAGTATGCCATATGAAAAGTAGGTGAACGTCCTGATAGTAAACCATGCAGTGTGCTCATATTTACACATCAGGCGGGTACGGTAACTGCACATAAAGGCAGCCTTGAGCATTAAGGGTAATGCCAGTTAAAGTGGCGGCAGCCACATCTCAGAGCACTGAAACTGCCACCACAGACTGAAGGAGCAGCCTTGGTCTGTAAAGCAGCACTTATCTCCTGCCCACTCAGGAGGACACCAAATCAGCATCAGGCACTCTCCACAGAGGCCAGCACCAAACAAGATGCCTGTCCCCCTTCCCTTCCTCCCTCTCATAGGTATAGATCTACCAGCTCTACAAGGTTGCTGTGGGTCTACCACATTATCCAGCTCTTAAATTCATTTTCATTTGTGATACTGAACTGGTAGCGTTATTCCCCCTCTTGGAATAAGAAAATATAAAATTTCCATTCACAGCCCCAGTTTATTGGCTGAACACACAGCAACTCCATCAGACACTGGGTCAGTGAGTCAAAGCACAAGAGTAGTTGAAAGGGCAGCAGTGAGATAGTGAACTCATACGAGTTACTGGTTCCTTGCTTAAAGTAAATTCTGAGGTACCATGGGAACATAAAGGAAATTGCTGATTCCCCAAACCTAAGACTACAGATGCAAGACTCCCTCGAGACAAGAGCCATGGTTGGGTGGCTGTGTGGGAATGGCACCCTCGACTGAACCTGAGCCTTCATCTCTGTCCTTGTGTTTTCCCAGCAAGGCCCTGGGAAGATCAGACTCATCATCTAAACAGAATAGAAAAAAGAGGAATGCGAGCCCAGAACAGTAGCCACTGGAATTGAAAAGAAACTTTGGAGTAGTCCAAAACAGAGAAAAGAGGGCTCCCTGAGGAGCAAGATCCCCTAGTTTAAGGTGGGATACAAGTAGAGAAAGGTCCTGGATATATTTCCAAGGAATGTGATTCAGGGAGAAACCATGACTGCTTAGCTCAGAACAAAGCTTCTTGATCAATCTGTGCTGGAGGAAAAAGTTTCCATGGACACAAGGAATCAAAAAGAGAAACTGCATAGTAAATATCTTCAAAGCTGAAATCATGAAGAAAGCAACAGGCATAAGTTATTTTGATGAAGATACAGAGTTTATAGGTGTCAGCAGAACTGTCCAGAGGAACAGAATCAATGGGACATAGACTGGTTGAAATGGAGGAGCCACACCCTGCAGGCCTTCTTACTGCATCACAGCTTAGTGAAAGAGCAAAGAGGGGGAGAGAAGGGGAAAAAGAGAAAGGGGCACCCAAGAAGGTGCTGGATTTATCCTGTGCCAGGAATCCACTCCCGCAATAACACAGTAAGGAGCCCACTCCCACCGTGAGCACATTAACCCACTCATGAGGGTAACACACTTTAGACCCAAGCACCTCCCATTCAGCCCCACCTCCCAACACTGTCACACCGGGATTAAGTTTCCAACACTAGCTTCTGGGGGACACATTCCACCTGGAGTATCCTCTGTGGATCTGTGGGTATGTGGTAGTTCTTGTGATTATTGTACAGTTGTCCTTGGTATTCATGGAGTACTGGTTCTGGGACCCCTGTGGATAGCAAAATTTGCAGATTTTAAAGTCTCTTCTATAAAATGGTGTAGTATTGCCATAGAAGCTACACACATCTTCCCATATACTCAAAACTCATTTCCAGATTACTTAGCATGTCTAGCACAATGAAAATATTATATAAATAGTTCTTATACTATATGGTTTAGGTAATAATGACAAAGAAATATCTGTACATATTTAGTAATAATATAGTTTTTTTCCTAATCAATAATACAATTTGATCAGTTGGTTCAGTCTGCAAATATGAAACCCAAGTAAATGGAGGGCCCCATGTGTGCCTCTGTGTGTGTGTGTGTGTGTGTGTGTATGTGTGTGTGTGTAAAGAGAAAAATTTTAAGAAATTGGTTCATTTCATTATGGGTGCTGACAAATCTAAAATCTGAAGCTAGGTGAACAGGCTGAAACTTTAGGCAAGAACAAAAATCACAGTCTTGAGTTCAAAATTCATAGGGCAGGCTGATGGCTGGAAACTCCGGGTAAAATTCTATTTATACTCTTGAGGCAGAATTCTTTCTGCTTTAGAAAAACCTCAGTTTTTTTCCTAAGGTTTTCACCTGTTTGGAGACCCACATTTTTAGAATAATCTTCCTTATTTAAAGTCAAATGAGGTAAATGTTAAGCACATCTACAAAAATACTTTCATAGCATCCATTAGACTAGTTTTTCACCAAACAACTGGGCACAAGAGCCTAGCCAAGTTGACACATGGTTAGCCATCACACTGGGGGTGAATGTATTTTATTAAAATAAAGAGCTCAATAAATGGATTGAGTAGCAGCCATGGAACAAATTTCTGAGCCAGAATATTAAGTCCAGAAGCATTCACTGCAAGTAGAACTCAGGAGGGATAAAGACATGGAAATTGTTAAAGAAAACTTAGGTAGAAATAGAACAGTCAATACTCAGATAGTAGAAATCCCTAAAGGAGGACAAAATGGACAGGGGGGATATTTGAAGAAGTTACTACTAAACATTTTCCAAAAGTGAAATAAACATAAAATACCTTACAGAGTGCTCTCATGCGGTGCCAATAGCTAATTAAGAAAAGAATTAGTACCTGGATCAATTACAGTGAAAGTTAAGGGCATCAGAATCTGAAAGATAATGTAATGGCTTCCAGAAAGTAAAAGCAGAGTCTATTTAAAGTAAGAACCAGATTCATAAAACATTCATCGGTAACCCTAGGGGGGAAAATGAAGTAGTATTTTTAAAGTATTTTAAATGCAAAACTGCATATCCAGCCAAACTATTAATGATGAAATAAAGACATTCTCAACACTTCAAAGAAGTAGAAGCTTAACAACACAAACCCTATTTAAAAATACTCCTGAAATAAATACTCTTAGCAGGAAAAGAAATAAATTCTGGAAAATACTGATATATTAAAAGTAATGATGAATAAGTAGTTCGTTGTTTTTGATGGATAATTTTAAGTTACTTCAAGTTAATTGAATAATTATTAAATTTTTGAAAAGAGGAAAGCCAAGAGTACATTTATGGCAATCCAGAATTGAAACTCCAGATGATATCACAATTGCACTGCAGGTTAAGAAAAGTATCTGGGTTGCCAAAAAGAGTCACAAGTATATGAAGATAATTGCCCTGTTCTAGCAAAAACTTGCAGATATAATTAACTTGTGAAAGTGTAAGAAAATGAACACAAGTACAGTTATGGTAAGTTAGGAGTAATCCTAAATAAATAAACATAAATAAAATGTGTTATTTTCAAGCCAACATAAGAAAATTCAATGGGAGGAAAGAAAGGAGAAAAGAAAACAAAAATAAATAGCAGATATAGAAAATGCAAAATAAAATACCAGAAATAAATCTTAACATAATAGGAACTGTACAAAAAGATAACTAGAAAAATCTGAACCAAATAAATCATCATAATTATCACATGAAATAGAAGCTATGTAAAGAATATATAAAACTATGTAAAGAATGGATAAGGAAGGACATTGTACATTGTTAAACACTGAAGAACAGGAGGACAGAGTGAATATGAGTATAGGAAGATTTAATAATGTGGTCCCAAAACAAGAAGTCTGGGGAAAGCTCAATAAAACCACAGTGGCTGGAAATTTTAATAACCCCTTTTTAGAAAATGAACAAAGAGACAAAGAAAAGTAGAAAAACAAAAGGATTACTTTGGTAAAAGATGCCATATACAATTTCACAAAAAATCCTCAATAAATTTCTAAAAGTCACAAATACTGTGAATACTATGAACAACTGCAGGCCAGCAAATTGGGTAACCTATACGATGTTTAAAAAGTTCTTGAAATACACAAATTACCTAAGTTAACTCAAGAAAATAGAAAACCTCAACAGACCTGTAACAAGTTAAGAAATCAAATCAGTAATCAAAAATCTTCCAACAAGGGAAAGTCTTGGACTATATGACTTAACCTTGAATTTTACCAAACATTTAAGAATTTGCAACAATCTTTTTCCAACTAACAAAAAGCTGAAGATTAAGAACACTTTCTAACTCATTCTATGAGGCCAGGATTACTGATACCAAATCCAAAGATACTATAAGAAAACTACCCTCCAATAACCCCATTCATATAGAAATACAAAATTCCTTAATAAAATTCCAGCAAACCAAATTTAGCAGCATATTGAGAGGATTATACAATAACCAAAGGGTTATACCAGGCATGGAAAAATGGCTCAATATAAAAAAAAAATCAAGATGTATAAATATTACATTAATGAAAGAGAGAAGGGAAAATACACAAAAATATAAAGAAAAAGGTAGACATGCAGGCGAAAGGTACAATAAAATGGTCCAATATATATGGAATTCCAGGAAAGACAAGAATTAGCCCAAAAAGTCTCCAAAAGTGACAAAAGACATCAAGCCACATGTTCAAGAAATATTACAAACACCAAGCCAGATAAATTCAAAGAAAACTACATCTTTATGCATAATAAAGCAATTTTAAAAGCTAAGGAGACAATTCAAAGACAATTTTAAAAGCTAAGGGCTGGGGAATGTGGCTCAATAGTAAAGTGTTTTCCTAGCACGTATTAAGCCCTAGGTTTAACTCCCAGTACAATAAAAATAATAATAACAATAATAATAATAATAAATTTTAAAAGTAAAAAGCCAGAAGAAACAACAGATTGCCTATGCTTTATTTCCCAGTGGACACAATGGAATCCAGAAGACATAGAAATAATAATTTTAAGGTACAGAAAGGAAGTAACTGTCAATCCAGAATTATATATTCAGAAAAATAAGTCTGGTGCCTGCTTGGCAAACACAAGGTCCTGAGTTTGATTCCTGGTACCAAACAAAACAAAACAACAACAAAAATGTCCTTGCAGGGAAGCAGCACAGGAACAACCTGAGGCTTATGCCTATGCTCCACCCACTCCTTGAACAGGGAAGCACTGCAGAAATGGCCCAGGTTCTGTGGACCTCTCAGTTGGGAGGTAAGGGCCACCTTCCCTTGACCAGCTGCCTGAGGACCCTGGAGCAGTGGCTCCTGTCTGGCCACCATCTGGTTCATGGCTGAAGCCCAAATGCTTTCCATCGACAGCCTGGAGACCCTGGTACTGAAGGCCAGAATTCCCCCACCATCACAGTTGTGTTCTGAGCCATTCACACCACCAGTTGCCTGCAGATCCCAAGCCCAGTGGTCCACTGCCCTCTACCATCTTGGGATAAGTCTGACATCCAGGTAAACTAGGGTTCCTAGAGACTTTTGATGAGCTGCCTGGGTAGTGTGAGGATCAGCACTTTCCATCTGACACCCAAAATGACAAGACATAGGAGCAAAATGCAATCTCAGAACTGAACTCCACCCAGAGTTGAGTCCAGGAGACACTGACATAGGAGAACTTAGAAGTCACATACTTAAAATCTCTGAAATGATCACAACTGAAGTAATGAAACAACTCTATCAGGCCATAGAAGAAATCAGATCAGAAATAATCACCCAGCTAAAAAAAACAAATGGCATTAATAATGAAAGAACTGCTCAGAACATCTAAAGAAAACATATATAAAAAAAATTGATGAGCATAGGAAAATGATGGAAACATTAAATGAACAATACAGGACAGAACTAGAATGTATGAAACAGATTCAAAGACATATCCAGGAAATCAAAACTTCCACTGAAAGCTGGCAAAACCACTTCAATGAAGCTGAAGATAGAATCTCAGATATTGCAGACAGCATGGCAGCTAATGATCATGAAAGGAAGGATCTCTTAAAATCAACAAGGAACCAGGAAAAATCAGTTCAACAGCTATGAGATGAGGCAAGGAGAAGTAATGTAAGACTAATAGGAGTCAATGAAACAGCAGGAGGCAACACAAATGACATAAAAAGAATATTTACAGAAATAATAGCAGAAAATTTCCCAAGCATGGAAAAAGATTCTGATATACAAGTAAATGAGGCATATAGAACTCCAACTAGCCATAACCAAAATAAAACTACACCCAGACATAATAATCAAGACCCCAGATATCCAGCAAAAGA
>NW_004955431.1:6019069-6036673 GCF_000276665.1 Chinchilla lanigera | reverse complement strand
CCCGTGCAGTCTGGTTTTGGTTCATGAAGACTGTGCCTAGTCCTACGTCTTCAAGATTTTGACCTACTTTCTTTCCCAGTAGAGTTAGTGTTTCTGCTTGAATATTCAAATCTTTGATTCACTTTGACTTTAGTTTATTGCATGGTGATAGACTTGGTTCTAGTTTTAGTCTTTGGCATGTAGAGAGCCAGTTTTTTTAGCACCACTTACTAAAGAGGCTTTCTTCCAGTGAACATGTTCAGCCCCTTTGTCAAAGATAAGGTGGCTAAGTGTGTCTGTAGTTGTGTCCGCGTCTTCTAATCTGTTCCACTTGTCCTTAGCTCTGTTTTTTTGCCAGTACCATGCTCACAACATGTAGTCTTTAACCAATAACAGAGAGGTAACTAGAAAAATCTCTAAATGCTGAGAAACTAAGTGTTACACACACATAATAATGTGCAAACATTATATATCTTCCACAAATAATTGCATGTCTAAAGACTCACACAGCAGATTAGAAGAGACAGGGAACAGGAAATGAGGAAATTAAGAATAAAGGAAAAGTAAAATAAAATGTAACCCAAATGAGGTTCACAGAATAATTGCGCTGAATCATGACTCAAGTGTGTTGAATTCAACCCTCCACCTCCAAGGTCACATTTTAAAATTTTATTTAGCTATGAAGAGCTACCATCTAGAAATCAAAGAGTGAATTTCAACATACTCCAAACTTACTGACAAACCAGTGCCTTAGGGTCTCGGGTTTTCTATCTAAAGAAGATGAATACTCTACTACATTAAAAACAGTCCTTGTGCCAGGTGCAGTGATACACACCTGTAATCCCAAAAGTCAGGAAGCTGAGGCAGGAGGATCAGTGAGAATTCAAGGCCAGCCTGATGTACATAATGAGACCCTATCTTTAAAAACAACCACACAAAAAACAGTCCTTGGACCTCATCCATTCATTCACTGTGCCAGACACTGTGCAGTTGGTAGGCATAAGAAGTCACATGAGATATATAATAGGCCCAGTTCCCAGAACACTGATCCCTCATGGAGATTGATGCCTTACAAAGAAAATCAGAAAGCAAAATTTCACATAACCACGCACTACACAGCAAAGTAATAAGTATTTGATAACTAAATTTGATTTGGCTAAGAAACATCTACTTTCTGATTCTGATTGTTATGTAACACAGGAGCTCCCTGAGAAAAGAAGCAAAAGTTTCTTGGATTCTACAATCGCCATGTTTCACAGCACAAGAATTCATTATGTTTTGATGAATGAGTAAGTGAATGAATGAACACAGACTAAATTAAGCCTAGTTCTAAGTTCTAACTTTCTACATCAGAACTCAGGCATCAAAAAAAAATTGGTGCTTGTGACTGCAAGTAGCTATTATTGAATTTGCAAGAAAGTAAACAAAAGTAGGTGCTAGACTCTAGGTGACATCCTACCCCACGTATGATCATCACATCAGGCTTACATTAGAGTATTAGAGAAGTTTCATGTCTACCAGTTAGCTGTGAATCAGATATACAGAAGCTGATGAAAAAATACAATGTACACTTAAATTTTTAAAATTGCATTACAGCAAAAAATTGCATTACATTGCCATTAATTTGCCTCAAAATACCCCTCCACACTTCAAACTTATTCTATCATTCTTGCCACTTGAAGCAGTTCTGGAAGTCTTTTCTTGTGAGTGTCTTTATGAGGTGTGATGAAAAATGCAATGAATGCTGTTGCAGCATGCCATACAATGGAAAGGCAGGCTTGTAAAACATTATGTTGTGCCCTCCTCCACCTTACTGTCTTGATCTGGGAGTGAGATTTATGACTCTTCCCCAAAGTCAAAATGACCATGAAAGGTAAACATTTTGAATCAATTTAGGACACAGACACAGCCATGATAGTGGAACTAAAGACACTCACAAAAGAGGACTTCAGAATTGCTTCAGAAAGTGGCAAGAGCAATGGAATAAGTGTGTTCAAAGTGCAGGGAAATATTCTGAAGGGGACTGATGCTAATGTGTAATACTGTAATACTTTTTTTTAATCTAAACATTCGCCATATGTTTCAATCAATCACACCTTGTGTACAATGCTAAGAAAAAACACCCATCCCAAAGTCCTGGGACACAACCACTTTCCAACATGTTCAGGAAGAAATGAGAGACAGGAGTCCTCACCTATAAAATGAGCAGCTGATATTCTCCCAGTAAGGTATGATTCTTAGAAGAATGACAAGATATAAAAGGCCTGGCAGACACAGGTGCACCATAAATACTTGTTAAATAAATAAATAATAGGCATTCTGTAAATATGAGTTTCCCTTCTCCTTCCTCCCTCCCAAACACCACCTTCCCAAGAGTCAAGAGGAAATAGAGAAACAATTTTGAGAAACTTTTGTGCACAAAACTCTGTGTGCTTTATCTACAAAAAGACATAACTACAGTGGTGGCGAGGAGAAGTGAGGAACGGTGGCCAGCAGGTGAGGATTCCAGAAGGAGAGAACAGAATAGATTTGGGGAGCAACTATCTGCCTGCATAAGGCTTCAACTTTCCTTTAAGAGCTTGTTTTATATTCAGCCTTTGCTCAAACTTAACAACAGATATACAAAACTGTGCCAGGCATTCTTCTACATGCTTCCTATATATGAACCCACTTAACCCTAACCCCAGTTTGATGAGGCAAGCACTAATAGTATCCCTGATTTACAGGGTGAGGCTAAGGGCCAGAGGGATTAAGAAGTCTAGGGATTCTCAAAGCTGCTTGGGATTCAACTACATACAGTCCGGAAATGTGCTAAAATATACACAGTAAAAACTTGGTTTGCGAGCATAATTCATTCCAGAGACATGATTGTAATCCAAAGCACTTGTATGTCAAAGCAAATTTCCCACCCAAAAAATAATGGAAACTCAGATGATTCATTCTATGATCCAAAAATATTCATATAAAAATGATTACAATACAGTGACAGAATACAAAATAATAAAGGAAATACAAAATATAAAGAAAAGTAAATTAACCTGCCCTTACTTTTGAAAACTTTTGTGGCTGGTGTGAGGGAGACAAGAGAGAGGAGGGCTATTGTGTAGGACAGCTTTCACTATCACTAATGGAGTCACTGCTATTGGTTCCCTCTTTTGTGTGTGTGTGTGTGTGTGTGTGTGTGTGTGTGTGTGTTTGGGTGTGCAACTTTGGAATCTTTCTCTTTTTGTGAACTTTGACACGGAACCTATCCAATGATACTTATTTTTGCCTCCGTTAGAGGAGTTTGTGGAAATGTGACATTACACTCTCATTAAACATATTCATTGCTCACACAGCTACAGCGTTACTCAGGTGGTGCTTTTCTACAAAATTTTCCACTGTTTCCCACATTTTGTACATCTCCATAACCTCATTTGAAGTGAGGGATTCCTTCACCTTTTCTCCCTCTCCTCTGCAGATGAGAGCTCCATAATCTCTTCCTATTAGGAGATGATCAACCACAATCACACAGACAGAGAAAGAGAGAGAAACCATTGGCTCAATTCTGGTCATATTAATTTTAGCATCACATCCTATTTCTTTATTGAGCTAAAATTTTTTAGAAATGTTTGCCCATCTTGTGCAACTCTCAAGGAACAAGTTATTCACAATCTAAGGTTTTACTGTGCTCTGGGATTAGAGGAAATTGCTGAGAAAAAAATTAAAGAGTGAGAAGACCAAAGGTAGAACACTAAAAAGCAGTTAACTATATTTAGGGAACAGATGGAAGAAGTGACCTCAAGCATGGTGCAAGAAGTGGGGGAGAGGCGAGGCAGAGTGCTGGCCAGGTTGCCGAAGGAGGATGTTCCAGTAAGAGATCGTATCAG
The DNA here is from genome assembly GCF_000276665.1 of Chinchilla lanigera. Classification (NCBI taxonomy): domain Eukaryota; kingdom Metazoa; phylum Chordata; class Mammalia; order Rodentia; family Chinchillidae; genus Chinchilla; species Chinchilla lanigera. Next base: position 6,032,825 of record NW_004955431.1, on the reverse strand, counting down.
CTACGTTTGCTGGAATGGGCAGTTAGGAGGTCATTTATAACTTTGGCAAGGAGGGTTTTAGTCACATGCTGAGAGAATCCACAGGCTGACTTGCAAATACTTTGTAAGACCCACAAAAAAAGAGCTCTTTTCTCTGTCCCTTCTGTCACCTAAAGTACTCATTGCCATTGGTGATAAGGATAATAACATATCAGATTATGCTACTATGAATCCAAGAGTAAAGCATGCTGTGCATGTGAATTAAGACTTCAGAAATCTGAGGCAGAAGGCAGTTCAGCCCTGGATTTAGCGGGACAGGAAAAGGTGGCAGGTAGCCAAGAGAGATTATCATGAGATGGTCCATGGACTGAGACCAACTCTGCTCAGACCCAGAGGGAACGACAGTTCTCAGCGGATAAATGCAGCCAGTCCTCTCTTAGGGAGAATTAGTAGCCAAAAACTGAAGAGATCATTCAAGGTCACCTTGAACTCAGGGTCAACTCTGACTAGCATTTGCATTCTAATTTTTTTTTTTTTTTTTGGTCCTCAAGCCCAATCATGCTCTGCACTTAACAAGTGCTCAGTGAGAGAAAATGCACAGCTCTTACTGTTTGCCAGTCGTTGAGGGAGGAATAGGAAAGCCAAATGTCACTCTGGCTGCTCCAGGAGCACTAAGACTTCAAAAGAGAACTAGTTATCCCAGTATCGCAACAGCAGCAACTGCTATGGAGAAGCTTTCTCTCCTGTAGGCGGCCTAGGAAGGACCCACTTGGCTGTGGGCTAAAGAGGGTGAGGAGTGCTGGCTAAACCATGAGTCATCCACTCTCCTCTGAGCTACACTTCCTCCTCCTCCTGCTCCTGCTCCTCCTCCTCCTCTTCCTCCTCCTCCTCCTCTTCTGAAGTTAAAGGTCAGCCTCTCATGCTCAGGCCAAGGTTTTAAAAACATGCTGAAGTCATAAGGGGGGAGGGCGCAGCTTCAGAGAAGGCACATTTTTAAACATGAAAAGAAAGGGTCCTTCAGAAACTCAATTTTAAAATAAATAATTTTTCCCTCAAACTGCTTAATAATTCCAGAATGACAAAATTTTCCAACTGTAAATGTGTAAAGAATAAAATAAAAGCAATGAATGCCCTGCTGTGTGGATGCAAAGCCTTTAAAAATGGTCCTAATTTCTTTAGGCGGCTCTGTCGGATAGATTGTGAGGTTCATCTTCAGATGGAATTACTCCACCGGGAACATATTCCCTTCTTTTCCCATACATTTAGAATGAGTGGGAACGCCATGATATTTCACAGTTGGAACTCTAAAAAGTTCCAGAGGGCTCCAGTCAACCATGGTGACCTTGAAATGCTTGCTGCAGGGAGGAAACACTGACCCCAGTATGATCCCCTGGGCAGATCCAGCCAACTCCCACCCAAGGCCCAGCACACAGAGCTTTCTACCACTGCCACGTCCCTGAGGCTGTTGGCCAGTGGACTGCCTGAGGCCAGGGCCCAAGGGCTCCCAGACAGAGATGTGAAGATGAAACTCTAACTACTGATTGTTTTCAACATAACTTCTCCCTCCCATCTGCCACTCTTCCCAGCTTAGGAATTCATGGAGCCTTTCCATATACATTGTCAGGAAGCCTGTGAGAAAGCTTGGACAGAGACTTGAGGGCACTGTTCTGCTTAACTGATAGAGAAATTGTGACTTAGAATCCAATGCCCAACAAGGAGGCGATGCCTGAACCCGAACCCATAGGCTGGTCCCTGGGACACAGCACTCAGCCCCACAATTTAAAGGAGGAGAGCTTCACTTTAGCTCCCAGTTCTGGCTCCACAGCATGAACATCATGGCGGAAGGTTGTGATCGAGCAAAGACCCATAGTTTGAGGTAGCCCCTAAGCAGAGAGGGAGAGCATACAGACACACCCAGAAGTGTGCTCCACCAATAGCCTGGGTGGTTTCTGATCAACCACACTGATGCAACCAAGCTTGACTGTCACACAGGGCTTCTGAATCTGTCCAGCACCTAATCTCACTTCCAGTCCCATTGTACCCACCTCTGTGATGGGGCTTACTACAGAAGTCTGAGGTCCCTCTCCTTCTCTGCAGGTCCCTGCTGCCCTCTTGGATCTCCCCACCTGCACACTCTGTGTTTTTATTGACGGCTCCCTTTCTGCTTTCAGAAACCTCCATTTAACTGCATGTCTGCCTGCTCATACCGCCTGCCTTTCCCAGGGCCAATAATAACTTGTTTCAGATTAACTTTAACAATTTTCTCTGGAGATTTTCCAGAACCTTCTCATCCAAACAATCAGGGAAAGATATGGACCCCAGCACCAGTGGTGAAGACAAAAGCAGCATAGCCCGCACAGTGCTGGAGACAGCTCCTGCAAGCAGGCAACTGCCTTGGGACAAAAGTTATGATGACTCGCTAAAGTCATAATGCTCAATTATAGGAAATGAGTAATATTTTTGAAATGTATCAATGTGTTTTTGTCATTTTGTGTCTCCCTGTAAATGACCTTTTTCCCAGCTAGCAGGCAGTGGGGGGAGGCTGTTGGAGGGGAAGAACATTAGGATGCTGGAGGGTGAATACCAAGAGAAGGAAAAGCTGAGCATTCAGCATCTAACATCCATAATAGGACTATCGAATCTAGGACTCTGTCAAGAAAAGTGGTGTTATCTCAGTCCTTCTACCCACCTTTCTCTAACACTTCAAAAGGCAAGCCTGCAAATGCACTCAGGAAGTTGTACCCGAGGGTACCTTTCTCTCATCGAGAAAGAGGTAAAATCTGGCTTCTGCCCTGATCAGTGGAAAAAAGGGAGGTGAAGGCAGAAGGAGAAATTAGGAGTCAGGCAATGTGATCCTCACATCCCCGAAGCCCACATCGCTCAAGCAGAGAGGGCTTCAGATGCATGGGTTAGGTATGAGGGAGTCCTCAATTATCAGGTGTGGTGTGTGCTTCCACGGACTTTTCAAGAAGAATCAGGAGGGACGGTGCAGGGTAGTGCCCTGTATCTTTGTGGATGGAGTGTTGCAGCTCAGGAACCAGAAGTTTTCTGTAGCTCAGTGAAGAAAAATGGAAACGGTGAAAGGCTGCTGGGTTAGCCCAGATAGTAGATGGTCCCATTGGGAACAAATAGCCACCACTGGGTTGCATAAAATGTATTCACCGCAACCCCATCTGGGTGCTACCTTCAAATATCGAGTGGAATCAGAACACTTTCCCACCCCACCTACACAGCCCCAGTCCAAGTCACTTTTCTCTTTCATCCCAACCTTCTAGCCACACCAGCCTCCTTCTGGCCATCCTGTTTCCACTCTTAGCCTCCCACAGCCTCTTTTCCACCCAGGAGCCAAGGTGGCTCCTTCAAAAGCTCTATGATGACCTTACAAACCCGCAACAACCTTCCAAACTGTTTGGAATACAGTAGTCCTCAGCTGTGGTTTCACTTTACCAACAGTCCACTGTGGTCCAAATGCATTAAATTAAAACTTCCAGAAATTAACAATCATAAGGGTTCATTTTGTTTTGTTTTTGTGGTACAAGGCATTGAACACAGCGTCTTCACATTGAGCTATATCCCCTACCACTTTTTTTTTTTTTTTTTTGAGACAAGGTCTTGCTAATTCTTATATTTTTAAAATTAATTTTATTGGTACATTTTATATACATGTGATAATCACATTCATCATGGGAAATTTGTACATGTACATAATATAACTTGATTCTTCTTTTCCCTAATGTCTACCCTCCCCTGGAAGGGAAGCTTTACTTCCATTTCCCCCTCTATTCTCGTTTTTTCTTTCCGCCTTTTTCCTTTACCCTGCTCCCACTCCCTTGCTCCCCTTCCCATTTGAACATTTTCTTTGTATTTCACCATATCTATTATACATTTTGGTCCTTAATTACACTTTCAGTTTCTCACAACAGAGAAACAATGTGATATTTAAGCATGTGTGTCTGATTTATTTCAGTTAAGAGTATGGTATCAAGGTGCATCATTTACCTAGAAATGTTTCAAGTTCATCCTTTTATGGCAGAGTAATACTTCATTGTATAAAAAAAAAGACATTCTTTATCTATTCATCCATAATTCTTGTGTTTTAAATTATACACTGCTCTGAGTAAAGTGAAGAAATCTCAAACCATCCTGCCTCATCCTGCCTGGGACATGTAATAAAAGTAAAAGGAATATTGTAATGGTCTCTGTCTTGCTCAAAATTATCTCTGACTGACTCAAAATTATACATCTCTGTCTGCTTATACATCAGTTTCCTAAAGTCTGATCCATAATCAGGCTGACCTGAAACTTCCTAGGTACCCCAGCCTGGCCTCAAACTCACAATCCTCCTGCCTTAACCTCCTGAGTGTTGGGAAGATTTCATCCTCTTGAATACTACTATGCTACTCTCAGCTTCAAGCTATGTTAATCCATCTGAGGGGGAGCTGTAAGCAGCAGACATACACACTGAGGTCTCCATCCAAGCACTGTCCAAGGAAAGGCACATTCCCAGCCCACAGCATTGGTTATCTGCTTCTAGGAATAGGACCTTACTAGTAATAAAAAGGCCAGTCAGCTGACCAAGTGTGATGCCATGGAATGGCTGGTTTGCAGCCACAATGTCCTCATCTGCATGCTTTACGCCACTGAGTACTTTCTGAAATCATTTTACTCCGTATTTCATTGTTTATCTTCTGGTTCCTTTATTGCCATGTAAGCCCTATGATAGTAGACCCCTTGTCTGCAGAGTGACTGAGACAATAATTAATGAATTCATGTAACTGATTTTTTTCATTTTAAATCCTTGGGACTGAACCTGAGGCATTTACATTGAGTTACATACCTAGTCTTTTTTTGAGATAGAATCTTATTAACTGACTAAATTTCCCAGGCTTAGCTTAAGATTTTGAAGCTCTTGCCTCCACCTCTCAGAATGCTGGCATTACAGGTATATGCTACCATACCTGGCTATCTGTTTTTTTAGTTTAGTTTCCATAATTCCCAAGCTATTTTCTAATTATAGTTTACCCTCACAGAAAGTTCATATCTAGATCAAACTACTACAAATACTGCTCTCACTGAGTAATTAACAAAGTAGTATTTTTGCTTATACATCAGTTGCCTAAAGCCTGGTGAGTGTGAGTCTATCTCTGAAAATTCACCTTTACAGAAAAAAGAAAAAAGAAAAAGCCTAATCCCTGAGATAGAATGAAGTCAGCAAAACAAACTTTACTTTAAGAGATTTTATAACATATTAGTCAGCTTTCCCACCACTAGTACCAAATCTCTAACTCCCACATCTTGAAGAAGTTTTAACTTGGCTTGTAGTCTTAGAGGGCTCAGTCCATGGTCAACTGACTCCAAGGCAGAAACATCATGTGGAAGGCATGGCAGAACAGACGCTCCATGGCAACTGGAAACAGAGCGAGCAACAGCACCAGAGAGGAAGGGGTGAGGGACCAGATATAGGACCCAAGGTGACTCCTCCATGACCTGCCACACCCAGAAGTGTGCTGTACTAATCCTATAGGTGGCTCCTAAACCAATCAAACCGACAGTCTTGCTCAACACAATGACCATCACTATAAATTGAAATAAAAATAGAATTTTCTGATCAGCATCAGCCTCTTGATGCATCATTGCTAATTTATTATGCCCTGAAGGACAAAGTGAGATGCTACATGGAGGGAAATGATCTTTGTAATTTGGTAAGCCTCAAAATAGAAGTATTATGAAGCTTAGGAGGAAAAAGATCCTCTTTTTGGTGACGCCTACCATGGCCTGGGAAGGAAGAACATGGCATTTATGTCATGCATTTGCCATCCCTCATATAGACAGTCTTTAGTCTTCCAATTTCCTTTGAAAACTCAAACACTTCTTCAGGACCCCTAATTATAGAGCATCACAAAGATCCAGAAAGGAGAGTCACTCATCTGAAGTTCTTCTTCTCTTCCCTAGTTGCTTCCTTAGCAGTTCATGCAGGAAAAGTTACTTTTCTCCCTTCCATTCCTACCTATTCTTTTCCCTGTTCGGAGAGAGCCAGGTAAGCCACCTAAGACTCTCAGGAAAGAACTATAATCTATGGCAATTATCTGTTTGCAAAAGTCTGTGCACTTTGGTCACAAAGCCCAGCATTCAGGGTGAGAGCAAGAACATTCCATCTCCACTTGTTATTGACACTTCTGCATGTGTTCTAACTCAACTCCTCACCATCTGCTTCTAAAATTAGGCATCAGGACAAATGCCATTCTTGCCTCTGATGGGTTTGTTTGTTTGTTTCCTTATCTCAAAGGTCAAGGGGACATCCTCCACTCCTGCTTCCTCCACTCCTGCTACCTGAAAAAAAAAACCTCAAGCTGCTGCTTTATCAGTAGCTAAGTTTCCTCACTGGGGGCTGTAACCTTCATGCAACCAAGAAGACCAAAGCATACTGCAGGCCCCAAACGATGGTGTATGCCTTTACTTCCAGCACTCTGGGAGGCTGAGGCAGGAGGATCACAAGTTCAAGGCCAACCTGGGCAACATAACAACTTAGTGGGACTCTTCCTCAAAATGAAATATGAAAAATGACTGGAAATGTAGCTCAGTGAAAAGGCCCTAGATTCATTCCCCGGTGCTGGGGGAGGGGAGAGTGTGAGGAAAGAATGCTGCAGCTTGGAGAACTAAGCACTAAACACAACTGGAAGCTGAACGCCATCTCTCAGACTAGGTGTGCTCAATTTCACTTATTTTGCTACTAATGGTCCCGTAAAGCTTTTCTGAAATTTCTAGTGGAGGAAACAATCATGTGAACGCTCTTGCTCTATCCAAAAATGGTGTCTTCTCAAATCCACATGCAGGTCCAGGAGATACACCACGTGAGGAAAAAGCAGCTCTATCCAGGTGCCTGTTCAGCATTCAATGCAGTGACAAAAATAGCAGTCACATTGTTCCTGGATCTGTATCTAATCTTAGAGAATATCTACAAAATCTTTTCACAGCGCTTCCTTTCACAATGCTTTCTTTCGCTTGGGTCTTCAGGGCTAGGAGTCAGTTCTAAGAAGGTAAGAGTGAAGTCTTTCACTGTTTTGTATTTCTTGCTAAAACACAGTCCGAATAAAATAACTATGCTATTATAGTTGGATGGACATGATAATCATTTTATAGGTCGAGAATGGAGACCAATAAGGTTGTCTGGATACTAACTAAAAATTTGTTGCATGAATGAACAAAGTACTAAGTGAATAGCAAAGGGAAGGCAAAACAGTGATCTGACTCCTCACCTTGAACCAAACCGACTTGAAGCATGACTTGTAAATTGGTGGAATGTAACATTTCCTTTCCTTAAAGGACTAAGAACACTACACTGCACTCCTGTCTTCTCGCTTTCCCATCATTCCTGACCACCTGTGGTTACATCATATTTGCATATCCATAGCTGCTGTGGTCTAAATATCTGGCGGACTGAAAAAGAAAGAAAACATGAAGAATACAATGGAAAGTGAATAAAACACAATTTCTGTACATAGCATGCATTTGAATCATCAAATGAAAGCACTAATAAATATTCAAAAGGAACTAATATTTAATGAGCATTAACTATGAGTCAAGTACTGTGCAAGAATTTTAAATAAAATTTCTCACTTAAATATGTTCATTTTAAGGGCTGGGGATTTAGCTCAGTGGCACAGCGCCTGCCTGGCAAGTGCAACGTCATGAGTTCAATTCCTGGTACAGGAAAAAAATAAATAAATAAATAAATAAATATGTTCATTTTGACTTCTGGTCACACAGATTTTTGCATATTATCAGTCTCGTAGAAGTCCAGATCTAGATACTCTGTGATGTGGCTTGTAGCTAAAAAATGTGTAGATTTATAGATAATTGAGTATGCCCTCTTTTCCTTGAAAAGCATACAATGTAAGTTCTTAATCTGTATAAATCATCTTTAAATAAACATAAATACTTCTCAGAAAGGAAATGACAGGATAAAAATTCTGTAATACCTCTAAGTCTAATGGCATATGAGCTGTTCAGAAAAACTGTTTACGCATTTTAACATTCTACAAATGTACAATGAGAATTGTTTTAATATGACTCATTAAGTTGATGGGGTCCTCTTAAGAAGAAATCATTTTGAATTTATGGATTATCTGAAGGGTGCATCAAGGACTCAGTCAAGCTACAGGCAGATCCCTCAGATCAGAGTCACCCAAGACAACATCAATTGTTGTTTTGTTTTGTTTTGTTTCATTTTGCTTTGTTTTAAACACCAGTTAGTAAGTAGCTCAGAGTACATAACGCCTCTGCTGACTCAAAATGCAGCACTTCATCTTTGAGAAATAGGACAATTTTACTTGAGTTTAGATGGAGGTTTCTTAATTGCAAATCTGTTCTGGTCAATTACCAATGCACTTTAATACTCACTTTTCTTCTCCTCAGCTTCCACAGGGAGGGAGCTACACTGACCCCTGTGCAGTGTTTATAGCTGATATCATGGACACCCTAGTCTAAGTACCAGCCATGCTTCAGGTAACTAACTCAACCCTGTGAGGTGAAGTAGTTTTCCCTCTGGAAATTGGGCCTCAAAGAGGTTAAGGAACTTACCCCAAATCACCTAAACAGAAGGTTGTAGAACCAAAAACCCTAACCCTGAATTTTGGTTCCCATATCCACATTTAAGCTACAGTGGGCCAGTGCTTATGGAGGCATTTGGTAGTTCTTTGGAGTCACCACAATTATAGAGAAAGAAACTCAGACCTGAGTCTCCAGCTGAAAGTAAAGTTAACTCATGGGAAAAAGTCAAGTATCCATGCTCCAACCACACTGTGAAGCCTGACTGAGGTGTCTGGAGTGTGCCAGACTCAAAAGAAGCATTCTCCTTTACTGTAAAATGAAGCTCACCACAGGAAGAGGAGAGGTAAGCAAAAAGCACTGACAAGGAAGAAGCAAAGCTATTACTCCTTGAGCAGCTTTAAATCTGCTCCCTTAGTTCTGAGCATGTGCAACATATGAACTACCACGACTGACCCCACTAGGACGGCCACAATCTTTGCCACCGCCAGCACCAAAAAAATGACATCATCACTACATCAGTCTGTGTTTATGACTGTAATAGACTATCTGAGGCAGGCTACTTTATAAAGAAAAGAAATTGATTTATCTTGCCGCTCTAGAGGTTCAAGAAATGGTACAGGAATCAGATTAGCTCTGGGAAGGCCGTCATGGCAGATGGCATCACAAATGACAGGAGCACACGTGGTAGGGAGAAATCACCCCACCAGACAGGATCCAGAGAGCAACTCTGGGGCCAGGATCAAGATTTCATAACAACTCACTCTTGCCAGAACTCAGGCTCATTCAGGGTCCCATTAGAACTACCTCCAGCTTTATGGGCAGCACCCCCACTGACATAAAGGCCTCCCCTCAGGCCCAGTTCTAAAAAGTCCCACCACCTCACAGATATCACACTGAGGACCAAGCAACTATCACCCGCACCCTTGGTGAACAGACCACACCATCCCAACCACAGCAGCACCCATCTTGGCCACCGCTAGTACCAGTACCACCAGCTCACCTCCACTCTCAACTCTTGCCCTTTTCTCAGCCCCTCTTGCCCAGCTGCCTCCCATTAATCACAGAAAGGGAGAGAGGTTGTTATCACCAGCATAGGGAAAGAACCATTCTGTTTCTTGTTTACCACTCAATCTTTGGCAGAACTATAGAATTAAACTCTAATGTTTACTATCTGTTTGCATTTGTGTTTTCTTGAAAGTTCATTCAGTAGATAACACTGGGATTCAGTTTAATGTACGCACCATGGTTTATATTCAGAATGTCACCCAATGACCTACTGTGCTCACAGGCCAAGATTTTGGAAGAGGATTAAATTATGAGGACAATATAACTACTTCTTGTTGGGAGGTGGGGTCTGGCCAGAAATAGGATTCACTGAGAGTATGACCTGGAAGGGTATATCTTCCTCCCCAGATAATTCTTTACCTCTCTGCTTCCTGGCCACTCTGACATGAGCAGCTTTTCCTCCACTATGCCTATCTGCCATCCTGCTTCTTCCTTGGAGCCAGCCCACCATGGACTGAAAACATAAGTCAAAATAAGCCTCCCCTCCTTTAAGTTGCAGGTGTCAGATAATTTGTTTCAGCAATGAAGAAATTGATTAAGGTATATTTTGGTACTAGGAGTGGAGCAGTTGCTGTGACTACCTAACCACAGAAGCCTTTGGAACTGATTTGCAGAAGGAGTTTGGAAAGGTTTGGAGATGTCAGCTAGAAAAATCCCTAGAATGCTATAAGATGAGCTTGATAGGGACATCTAGTTAGAGCTCAGATCAGAATGCTCATAGAAATGAGTACAATAAACACCAGGCTCAGGAGGTTTCAGTTTGGAACAAGGAACTCACTGACAGTTGGACTATATGACATGTGTGCTATGGCCCTGCAGAAAATTTTGTTCATGTCCTGACTTTCTGCAGGAGCCTGAGATTCAGGGTGGCAGACTAATCAGGCAGAGAAAATTTCAAGATAGCCCAATGAACAGGCTGTGGTATGGGTACTGTTGAGAGCTTTTAGCCAGTTTTATATTGAAAATTAAGAGCAAATAGCACAGCTGAGGGATTTTTAAAGTTTTCAGTTTTCCCAGAAAGGAAATACCAGCTAAGTTGGTGCCTTTAGAGGGAGTTGCTGAAAAGATTAAAGAGAAACCAAGTACTCTGCATCAGGACAATAGAAAAGAGGCCTTAAGGACATAAGCAAGACCTCACCCATCCAAAGGCTTACTTGTGCAAAAGTGAAAGACTACTTTCAGAAGAAAACCTCAAAGCACCCTGGTCAAGAAAAGTGACTAGGATTTTGGTTTTTGAGTTTCACTTCACAATCCTTAGTCATCCAGACACTCAGAGGTCTCTGTACCCATGATTTGAGAGGGCCCAGCCACTGCTTCAGCTGGTGACAAACTTGGTGTCATCCATATGATACTAGCTTTACAGGCATATGAAATGCAAGATTCATAGGGGCAGGGAGGCTTCCATACAGATTTCAGAAGGCCTGCAAGGCCAGGCAGTGTACCCCCAAAAGAAGTGTGTGAATATGTGACAGTGAAGCCAAAAACGCAGTAGAAAGCCCAGGATATTAGAGAAGCCAAGAACATGGAACATCTGCTGGGAAAGCCATGAGAAAGAAGCAAATTTGCTTCCAGGGAGAGACCCCACATGCTACAACTTATAATGCCATAAGGGCAGGAACTCCAAGCCTTCTGGGGCTCACACCCCATCAAAACTTGCCCTAAGTGCTAGACTTGGAGCTGTGTAGTTTAACATGTGCCCTTCTGGATTTCAGTCTTGCTTTGGCCCCACTGGCTGTCTCCCTATCCCTCCCTTTTGGAATGAGAATATTTACCCAGTGTCAGTGTATATTGGTAATATTTAACTTTCTTTTTAAACAGAGGCTCACAGCTAACAGTTTGCCTTGAGTCCCAGAGGAGATTACAGACTTGGACTTTCCAGCAGTACTGAAACTATTAAGACTTAAAGATGAACTAAATGCATTTTGCATAAAAAATGTACATGAATCTTCCAAGGACCAGGTGCCAGGTGCTATTTATATTAAAAATGTCCCGCAAAGGCCTCATGTGCTTGTAGGCAGGGCTTTCGGAAGATGACTAAATCATTGGGGTAATGTAGCTGACTTGCTATTGGGAGGTGGGGTCCAGTTGGAAAAGGCGGGTCACTGGGGATGTGACCTGGAAGGGTGTATCATCTTCCTCAGCTGCTCCTTCTCCTGCATGCTTCCTGGCAGCTCTTCCTCCACCATGCCCCTCCGCCATCCTGTTTCTGCCTGGGAGCCAGCCCACAGTGGACTGAAAATGTGAACCAAAACAAACTTCTCTTCCTTGAAGTTGCAAGTGTTGGGTGTTTTGTCCCAGTGACAAGGAAAGTGACTAAGACACACCAAGTGATATTGGACAGGGTATTTAACACCTCTGAGCTTTCATGCCTATTGCATATGGATAAAATCTCTGTATTTGAAGGATCTAGTGATAACTGATGTGGAGAGAGAGGGATTTGGCATAGTTCTGAGATAATTAATCTATATCTGAACCTGGAAGCTATTGCATTAAACAACTCTTGCATTCTCATCTTCAGCTGGCCACCCTGAAGTCTATGTCCCTTCACGAATGTTGACACTGGTAATGTGAGGAACAATGGCAAGAACCAGAAAGGAAACTAAGAGACTGGGACATGCAAGTGGTGGGGAAGACGTTAAAGGCCCTGGTGATTATAAGTAGGGAAGAAAAACTGAACTTTAGCAGGTTTCACATTCCTTGGTGAAGGCCAGGAAATTTTAAATGTGCTTATTTCCATCAGCCCAAGGCAGCAAAACTCCTTGTAGGAGTATTAACCAGAAAGAGATTTAACACAGGCAACTAGGTGCTTACAAAGTCTGTGGAAGGGTTGAAGGGAAAATTGTGAATGGCCCTAAAGCAATGACTCATAAATCGCTCCATAAGGCAAGTTGCTGCTATGAGGCTTCTCCTGAAGCTGTGGGTTTAAGACCCCGTCCCAGCGCTGTGTCTGGAGACCTGTCAAGAAGATATCACAGTGGCTCCTGCTTCTGCAACCACATTGCAGTGCCCAGGAGGCTGAAGAAAACACACGGCAATGCTGCTGAAAGACCACCTCACCAAAAACAAAACAAAACAGACAAACAAAAAAGATCACTTCTGCCTCACCCCTACCTTCCAAATGCAACCCAAGAGTAAATAATTAGCAGAACCTGCTTCTCATATCCTAGCTGCAAGGGATGCTAACATATATCAATTCTAGATTTTCTGTATCTCCAACTGGAAGGAGAATGGGATAGAGAGTGAGCAAGCAATCCACAGCATCTACTGCCTCTAAGACACCTGAACTCCATGGGTTCTGACTCTGACTTTGCTGAATTTCTCCTACTCATCACCCTCAGTTTACTTTCCAGTGTCTGAAACCTAACACCTTATGTGATCAAGTCATTTTCTCTTCCATAGCTCATACTATTTTAATAAAAACATCCTTCTTACCTCATTCTAATATATTGCAAAGCTCAATTAAATGGATGCTTATCTTTTTATAATTTGCAATTTTCACTTATTTTTCATATATGAAATTCAAGGTCCAACACCAATAAGTTCACATTTACCCTTGGAAACTAATTTAGCACATGGTTTACATAAAAGACATTAGACAATCCTTTCTTTGGCTAATCAGATGCAACAAACTACTGACCTTCATCTGGTCAAGGGTAAGGCAATGGGGCAGTAGAATTCTTTGTTTTAACATAACGTTGCTACAGAGGAGGGCTCTGGAGTGTTCGCCAAACATATTTTTATTCATTTTACCTTAAATGGATTCATATTGAGGCATTGTTTTTCATCACAAAAAATTGTCACATAAGAAATAATTATAAAAGTTAACGTTTGACTTTCATCCAATTTAATAATGGACATAAGGCATTTTTATATTAGTTATTCTTTGCTGCTCCTAATGCTGTTTTCAGTTGCAGCCCAGCCTATTTTTTTGTGTTTCCTTAAAGTTAGGAAATTTTCAAACTTATATAACAGCTAGCAATTTTATTTCAATTTTACCCTCACAAACACCAATTACTCTGAAGCAAAACTCAGAAACTACTTTATCTCATTAAATATATAAATCCAAACCACCACTGACATACTTACAACTTAACACTGGGCTTGTATATGGCTCTCCTAGTATGCATATGACCCTGGGTTCAATTCCTAGCACCACAAAAAA
>NW_004955431.1:6002266-6018859 GCF_000276665.1 Chinchilla lanigera | reverse complement strand
TTTTTTTTTTTTTTTCTTCTGGTACCAGGCATTGAACTCATGACTTTGTGCTTGCCAAGCAGGCACTGTGCTGCTGAGCTAAATCCCCAGCCCTAAATATTTCTATAAATATTTTAATATGTACCTATAAAAGAATAAGATTCTGACATAACCATAATACCAGTATCACATGTAACACAATAATTCTTTAGACAATATTTAAATTTCCTCTTCCCATAAATTTCATGAATATTTTTACAGATTTTTAAAATTAGGACACTTTTAAAAATAGAACCTAAAAAAATCAGCACATTTCAACTGATTTATGTCCTTTAATCTCCTCTGGCCCTACAAGTTCCTTTTCTATTCCTTATTTGTGTACTTTAACTTGCAATATACTTTTGAAGAGACTGGGTTACTCATCTGATAAATGTTCCTGCAATCTGGATCTTGGTGATGGTAGCCCTACGATGTGTTCTAATATCTTTCTTTGTCATTTCTAGTTCTTATCATTTGGTCGTTAGATCTAGAGGCTTAATCATATTTCAGCTATTTTTTGTCAAGATGTTGCCATACATGATTTGCTCTTCCACTGGGGGTTGCACAGCATCTGCTTTTCTCTAGCTTTGTGATGTCACTCTTCCTTCATTTCAGTGCTTAACTCCATGGATTCACTAATGGTTACAGAGTGGCAGGATTCACCCATCAGTTATTAGTTGAAATACTTCTATAATGACAACTTCCCCCATCTTCTATATGGCTATCTTTTGGTACAATCCATTCTGAAAGGAAGAACGAGGGGCGTGCCTGATTCTTTCCCCAAGTTTACCAGGTATCAAATATTGTTCCAAAATTCTTTGTCACTTTCTTTGAAGATCAGTTAATTTTAACTTTTTAAGTATTTTTATGAAATCATGAATTTACACATATTAAAATTGTTTCTGTTAATTGCCAGAATTATTCTTATTGATGCTCTGTTTTCTCCTCTTTAGCTAATTTAGCCCTTGAAGTCTTCCATGTCCCTACTAGTCTTTGATACATTCCTTACTGTTTTGGTTACTATTCGCACATTGCTAAGACAAAATACCCAACACCCAAAACCAAGGAAGGAAAGGTTTATTTAGCTCAGTTGGTGGAGGTTTCCGCCATACTCGGCTGACCCCAAGGCAGAGTGGCACATGGCTGAGGGTAACCGTTCGTGGCTGTGGAAGACAGCAAAAACAGCAAGAGCAAAAAGGGAGGAGCAGCAGAGAGCTAGCCTCTTTCCCTCCCTTATATTGTATGCAAACTACCCGCCCCAGGGCAGGTGTAGCACTCACACCCATAATCCCAGCATTGGACGGTGGATCAATCATAAACTCTAGAAGCCCACCCCATGACTGCATGAGGCTTTGGGGGGACATCCAGACACAAACCATAACACTTACTATCTGATATGACATGATATTCTAAATACATACTGTATATCATGCCTAGAATCAAACACTTCTCCAAAGAACCCTGATTCCTTTTAGCGGGAAGTGATATTAGAGCCCACAATTTAATGTTAGGAGTGATCTTTGTTACTATGTGTGCTAAACTTTCTTGTAATCTTTTATGTAATTTACTTTTTGAACTGAGATACAAGTAAAGTCCATACATTACTATTAGCTGTTGTATCTTTTAAGTCTCTTTTAAATTAGGTTCCCCTTTTATAGTTTCCCCTTGTCTAGCTGTTGGTGGTGTTGTTGAAGAGAAGGAAGAAAAAGAATAAACCAGATTATTCTTCCACATTTCTTACATTTGAATTTTGCTAATTGTATCCTTTGGTGTCTTTGTTTCTCTTTTTCCTACAAATTGGTCACTGGACCTAGAGGATTAAGTCAAGAGTCTCCTGCTTTTTTCCTCTCTCAGGTTTTGATTCTTTCTGATTATATATTGATCGTCTTGGGATGGAGGTAGTAACTGGATCTCTTAGATGAGCCTGAGCATTGTGATATCCTGGAGGTCCTGGCATCTCTGGCTTTGGTCGCCTATTCGGTCCCCTCTGAGCCTCATGAGGCTGGCTCCTGACATCTTGCTGTGGATGCTACATCTGAGCCTTCTGCATCTCCAGACCAGGGACAGTCTTTCAGGTGCTGCCACCATCCCAGTCTCTCTACCAGAGGGGAGAGCACTGGACCACAAATAATGGGTTCAAGGCCAAGGTCTACACATTTCATTGCATCACCCATGAATTCCTATTTCCTCACTTGGAAATTATGGATACTGTCAGCTATCTTTTGCTATCTTTGAAGACAGTTAAGTAGAACAAGACCAAATGAATTAGACATGCTGCCTTTCTTCAGTCCAGGACTTGTCTTCACACCAGCTTTCTGTGGAACTGACATTTCTATAGGCACAACCTTTGAGAAACCCAATGCCTTATCTCCACAGTTAGCTTAATGGGAATTCTGAGCCCTGTAACACTTGGGACACTGGTATCCCTCTGCAGTCACCTCTTACACATCCACCAAAACACTTTAGGTCTTCTGGATGGGAAGTAATGTAATTTGAAGCACTCTGAAGTAGGTCAAACAGTCACAGCTGAGCAAGAGCCCAGCCAGCTCATCCATGCAGCCAAAAGCAGGAGAAGACAGTGCCTGGACATCGCACAGACAGCAGTTCACCCAGGAACAATTTCACAGGTGCATGAAGTGAATCCTCACAGACCCAATACTGGACGGGTAAAGCTCAAGACACTCCTACTCAAACTATTGTCAACAGAGCTACATGTAAAAACAATAAGCAGATTTAAACATAGTTAACTATGTCTACACAAGTAACTGTGTCTATATAACATGACCATACAATAATGTGACCTACATCCCAATCCATATGGCAAAGCCAATTGGCTATGGTTACAGTTATTAGAGAAAGTCTCCCTAAACACATCAACAAACATGGAGTTCAATAGCATAATTTAATGTCCAATTATTTCTAAACTCAAGTGGAATAGAATCTCTCAATAACTAAATGTTTGCCCTTCTCTGGGAAAGAGTTTAAAACCAGAGGAGTTTGATCCTTGAACAAAAGCTCTGTTGCCCAGAGGAAAGATGCTCAGGAGACAGAGGAGGAGCTATTCAACCTCTGTAAAGCAAAGACTGCATGCCAGACAGTGTGTGAGGAGCTTCGATCTACTTCCTCAGTGAGTTCTCACAGGAAGCCACTCGCCAGATGAGGAAATCAGCTCACAGAGAATTTGGGATGAACACAATGGTGCTTAGCCAGCAAGTTTGAAAGTTAAAGACTTTTTCATTTTTAACCCTACACACTTCACTATAAAGGGCAGGCTTCCTCAAAGCATTCACCACCTCAGCCTGTCCAATACACCTCCTTGCACATGTGCAGCTGATATGAGGTGTGTGTGTGTGTGTGTGTGTGTGTGTGTGTGTGCATGCATGCACACACTGGGGAAGAGAGGTGGGAACTCCAAAGAGTATGGCAGAATGAGCTGCACTTCTGTTTTTATCCATGAGTCACTGTTACCATCTCATGCTTATGAAACCACAATCATATGGAGCTCTAAGGGGTAATTTCCTATTTCAGAAAGTTAGAACGACTACCTTGCACGGGAAATGCTAACCCTGCAGTTTCTATTAACCAACACTATCAACATACAAATCCAACCAAAATTCTAGCATGGAAGTGTAAGTGTGTAAACCAGTACAAAGTTCATGGTAAAAGCTATTAAACTTTAAAATTCAGAAACCTTTGGACAAAATATTTTCACATAGTACTCAAGAAAATATGCATGTATATATAATTGTACAAAAAATACATACATTGTAATACCCATGTAAATGAAATCTTCTGTAGTCACTAAAAAATACAAAAGTGCATTGAAATAAAAGATGCCCAAGAGATGTTGCTAAGGGAAAAAATACAAATTACAAGACAACATGCATACAATTATCTCATTTTTGTAGATAATGAAACATATGGCTTTTTATGTGTAGATAGAAGATCTAGAAAGATACCAAACTATTTACAGTGGTCATTTCAGAGGATTGGAACTAATAAGTTACTTTCTATTTTTTATATTTCTACACTTTTAGAAATTCTTATTTATGTGTATATTTATTGGATTTACAATAAAAAATATTAACTAAGACTTTTGTTCTGTTTTCATTTTGGGCTTGGTGTTAGGGATATGAGAACCTAATCTATTTATGTTCAAATCTGGAACTGGAAAGAACAAAGAGAACTGAAAATCTCCAAAGCATGGTTCTCATGTGAGCCGTACAAAGAGAGAACTATTCATGAGTATCCAATGGTTGGTGGCTTTCAAATAAATAGCAGCAGGTAAATGTACTGTTACTGATCTCAAATTTTCTTTGAGGTTTTTGAGGGAAAAGGTAGGGTTGTAATATGTTAGCATGACTCCTTCCTCTAAATTCACCTGAATGAACAAAAATAGATGTTATTTAGAGTTGGGTACCTGGGTCTCCAGAATGCACACTCACATATCTGCTTTGGACAGCTTTACTGAAAATAGGTCTATCCATCATGGGAGAATTTATTGTCATACAAAAGCTGAGACAAATAACTAGACTACTGAAGAACTAATTCACAATAGAATGACCTATCAATTAAATCAGCTAATACGTATAATAGCGTACGATGGTCTTCTGTCTCCTTTTGAATGAACTACTGTCAAGTAGCCTGTCATGAGAATGCTTTAAGGCGAGCACAGATTCACTGCAAGAGCAGGGAGTTATGTAATCTGAATGTGTAGTGGGATCTGGTGAACACAGCCCAGGGAGCCCTCGCACCACAAAGGTACATTCTCCAGACTCCTCAGCTGCTGCTCCTCCAGCCAGCCAGGATCGCTTCTCTCAGGGAATGCCCAGCTTCTAGATCTCTACCACCCATTGTGTAGCCCCCTTCAGAAACACAGTGAGTCACAACTGATTGGACTTTTTCTGTTTATTTGTTTGCAATCATAATCTACTTCTGACTCCATGAGTTCACTCTCTGAATCACCTTGGTCTGGCTTCTGATGCCCACAAATTCCACAGATAGAACATGTCTTAACTTTGTTTTCTCAGGCAGCCGATCACATCCATTCTAGCTTTATTTGAGAAGACGCAGTAGTCGAGAGAGAAATAAGCTATGCTGACATCACAAGTACAGAAGGTCGAAATCTCAGGGACAGAATAAACAATGTATTTCATGGTCTTACAAAGCCTGATAGGAGATGGCAGGGCCCTCTTCCCTCTTGGGGTTCTGGATTGAGGTTCTGTCTATGATCTGCTTATCCCCACGTGGCTGCAGGACTGATGCGGTGTGGGCTGGCAAAGGTGGAGGAGAGCGCTGGCTCCTAGAAGCCTCGGCCAGCAGTGGCACATCTAATTTCCCACTCACATTTCACTGACCAGAGCTAGTTACGTGACCACGCTAACTGCAAAGGGGCCTGGCGCATCCGTTGGACCAGTAGATTATTTGGACAGTGTAAGCGTCATATGAAATAGAGAGCTACCCTATTTCCAGGATTTTTAAGGTACTTTATGTCACCTTATGTTAGCAGTCATAGCTGTAATTCAAACTGCTTTCTTAACTCCTTTCTAACTTGCCCCATCAATAGTCAAATCATGGATTTAGCTCAGCGGCAAAGCGCCTGCCTGGCAAGCGCAAGGTCGTGAGTTCGGTTCCCGGTACTGGAGAAAAACCAAAAAAAAAAAAAAAATTCAAATCATCCACTGAGGGTCTAAAAATTCGATTTAGACTTGGATCTAGAGTAAATCATTGCTTTGTCCTTGCGAGGTACCCATCCTGTGGGAATAAGGGAAACAGACTGATAAAAGCAACATGGTAGGGCTCCATGACAGACACAAAACATACTGTATGTGCAAAAATAAAATGTAAATATGTAGGACGTGTACTTAAAGACAGCTAACTGAAGTACAGAGAAAGTTTAGATTACATTAAACGTACAGGCCAAGTTTGATCGGAGAAACCATTCTACTGTGAAAAATTTGGGGTGCAAACTTGGCGATGGCAGAACTGCAAGTTCAAAAGGTTCTCACGAAGTAGAGAAAAGTGGCAGGACATGTGCTAAGCAGGAAAGATGTAATTCATATTCACGTCAGGGGTGGTCGGGTGGGAAGAGCAGCTTGATACATCTAGTGTAAGAGTAACACGGGAACCAAAAAGACAAGATGAGCTGGGCGGTTGGCTGTGGCCTTCAGGGCCACAGGTTGGCTTAGACCTCAGTCTAAAGGTAACAGGACTTACTGCTGGTCTGGGGCAACAGAGAACAGCACAACCTCCTATAGAAGGGAACTTGGGTATCCGAGTGGAAAGCAGCCAGCAAGCTATCACAGCAGCTCCGTAAGAGGTGTCTGTTCCCGGTGGCCTGCCTCCTGCCAGGAGTTTCTCCAGTTTGAAGCTGGCGACACGCCACTGGCCACCGAGCCTTCCCCAAAGTTCACACCCCGGACAAGGTAGTTCACATTCTAACAGTCCAGCATCTCCATGATGCTCAGTGTATCAGCAGATACAGCAGACTCTGCCGTCAGAACAAACACCAAATCTGACCACTCCGCCTCAACCTGCTCCTGTCACACCAGCCCGCTCGCTACTGCTCCTGCTCCACGCCTGCCTCTACTGCGGGGTCCTGGATGAGCCGCTCCCAGTCTGTTCACTGTGCTGGGAGGTCTCCCCAAGCCTGCAGCCCAAGAAGCAAAATTCCCGTAGTCCTGCCCACCACTCCCCCACCTTACAGGGCCTCAGTCAAGTCCTCTTTGAGCTCCTAGCTCTGTCTGTGTTGCCAACAGCTCTAGGGCCTGGCACGCACAAAACCCTCGGCAAATCCCGAGACAGTAAATGGCAACGTTGTACCATCACACAGAATAAAAATGAGCCTGATAGGCTGAGTGCAGCGGTCGGTGGCTATTTCCTCCCTTACAGCACCTACCAAACATCTCAGCCCACATTCACATTCCTGTTCCCTCCAAAGTTTCATTGTTACTTAGGGTTAAAAGCTCCTGTCTCCCAGTGGGGATGGAAATGTTTATCAAGAGCAATCAGAGCAATGTGGAAGGCTGAGGCAGGAGAATCCCAAGTTCAAGCCCAGTCTAGAAAACCTACCAAGACCCTGTCTCAAATTTTTAAACAATTATGGGGTGGGAGCATGGGGGCTGGAGATATAGCTCTGTGAAAAGGCCCTGGGTTCAATCCCCAAAACCACAATAAAAGGGCAATCCAAGGCCTGAAGGAATACCTGACAATCTCCCAGAGTGAAATCAGCTACTCAGCCTAGCTGTGTGCCTGTTTCAGGGGCTGCTACCACTGCAGCCCACGGTGCCGGAGAAGGTGGCAGAAAGGGGCCCAGCATATATGTCAGAAAGCCATACCTCAATGCCAGTGTCCCACACTCTGAGACCTCACATGTTCTCATAGGCAGCACGTCGGCTGCAACTCCTCCGCACAGCGCTCCTACAATGGTAAAATGAAGGGGTGCATGGGTAGGCTGTTGGTCCCCAGAATGTCCCAGTAAGATGTTAGTCAGAAGGAGGAGGGAGAGGAGGGGAGTAGAAGGCCCTCCCTACTGCAGATTGCCTTCTCAAGGTGCCAGGGCTGATTCTTCCACAATGTGGAGAGGAAAGGTTCGGAACAATCCTTTTTGAGTGTCACAGGATTGTTCCTATGCTCAGGACAACTGGAAGGTTCCTGCCTGTGACGTCTCATATTGTTTTGACAAAAATCGAGTGGAGAGACATGTGGCTACTAACCCAGTAAATTAATACCGGTAGCATTTTTAATAAGCTCCGAACCGATGTACCAAGCATCTCCAGGCCTGCAGCACCACTATGTGCCCATCAGCCCCAGGATACAACTGCGTCCTGATTCTCCTCCACCAGCCAGCACTCCATCCATTCTTTAAGGTTTAGGGAAAAGCGTTCGACAGACACAACAAGAAAGGAAGCAAAAAGGGATGTGTGGGAATAAAAGTGAGAGAAATTCCATCTTCCCTGGCCAGGAAAAAAAATCCATTTTCTATGTCCTTCAAAAACTGATCCACACTCTGGGAGGCTGAGGCAAGAGAATCACAAGTTTGAGCACAGCCTGGGTAACTCAGCATCTAGCAAGACCCTGACTCAAAATTTAAAAATAAAAAAATAACTTAAAAAGGCTGTGGATGCAGCTAAGGGTAAAGGCTCCAGGTTCAATCCCCCGGTATGGGGGAAAAAAAACTGATGCATTCGCTGTACCTGAAAGGTAGATATGTCCAAACCCTCTAAATACAAATTAAGAACATTAGGAATTGGCTAAGGAGTGACCTGAAAGAAAAGCGCAATGATCATCACCCCTGCACCTGCTGTAGCGTGCCCAAGTCCTCAGGGCTCCTCCCCAGAAATCCGGAGGGGACTGGGCAGCACAGGTACTAAAATGCACATGGCGGAGTGGGGGCTGACTTGCATGCAGGGCAGGTTGCAAACGCCCCACTCCAGAAGAGGGAGTGAGATGCCCCAGCAGGCTACCCACTGATCAAAATTGCTTCTGGAAATTGCAGCTCCAAGGCAGAAAAAGTCCTCAACTTGCAGACCGAAAAACAATAGCCACAGTCTTTTCGGCACCAACTGCGGACTTAAATATGGAACTGAATTTCTGTAGCCAACCCCCAGTCTCAGCGCCCCCTCCCATTAACTCCTCAAATAAGGGCTGAGTACCGCAAAGGACCAGGCCCCAGGTTGGGCTCCTGGGGCAGAAGAGAACACAGAGCCGGGCTTGCCCTCCCGGAGCCAGGAGACACTCGGGACTGGATCGTTATGTGCCCGGGCTGTCTCCACCCGACGGCTAAGGAAAGCCGTCCCAGGAACAGCAAGGCGCAGAGAACCGCAGAACAGCAAGAGTCAGCTCAGCCAGATGCTTAGGGAAATGCAACACTTTCAATTATAAAGTCCTCAAAAACAACTTTGTACCTAAGTGGAGACAGTGGCACTCTTCTCTGTCGTCCCTCAGAAATGTGGTGCTGAGGACACACAGCCGAGGAGCCTGTACAGCACCTTTCCCGGCCCCTCCCATTCCAGCCACGTGGTACCAAGGGGACAGACGGTGCTTTGTCAACTTTGGGATCTCATTCACTCTTCACTGAGTTACTCCTTAAATGACCTCTTCATCTCAGGCACTGTGCTCAGCACTGAGGTTACAGCGTAGTCCCTGGCCTCTAGAACTTGCCACCTTTGGGGACAAGGGGGACTCAAACAGGGAATTCTAAAATGAAATGGGAATGATGAGATGCTAAATTCTAGAGATGCAAGAACTAAATGAGATAACGCATGTAAGATACTTAGAAGAGTATCTGGCATGTAGCAAGTGTTCACTAAGCACGCATCACCGCCACCATTAGAGTACGGTAACGTGCAGGGTAGAATGAGATATTACAGGAACACCTAACCCGGGATGGTTAGAAAAGGTGTCCTGACGGGATAACATCTGGGTGGGTCTCAAGAGCTGAACAGGAGCAGTCACTCCAAATTGTCTCAATTGAAGGCTGTTAGTAATGAGAATCAACCTGTATGGTGCAGTTATGTGTCAGGCACTGTGTATGTAGAAGGCTGTCCTCACTTCACAGATGAGGAAGTTAGGGCCCCAAAAAGAGTCACACACACATACACGTGTGCACGCGCGCACACACACAGTAAGTGGCAGAACCAGGATTTGATATTGTCACATTTGCTCCTGCTGATTTTTTTTACACAGGGCACGGAAACACCCCTGAAGTGTCCTCTGTACCCCTCTCCACTTCTGCTCTGCTCTCTCCGCAGAGACAGCCTGTCCAATGAATCTAACCGGCCTTTCAGCTTTTAAATCATGTGCACAGATAACCCCAAAATGGCAGAGTGTTTACTCCACCCGTGTCCATGGTGGTTCTCCGCACTTGCTGTTCTCCAGCTTCCTTTGTTCGTGCACCGTGACCTCTAAATGGGTATGATGATCCAGGCTTGACCTGCTCACTTTAGCTGCTAGATGGGTTTCTGCCTCAGGCCATGCGGAGGTGCCTGGCCCTGATGATAGACACTGGGCTGTTCCTACCTTTCCACCACCAGGAGCACTGCTGCTGCTGACCTCCTTGTCTGTGACTGACTCAATTTCTTCCAAAGTTGAGCTCTTTGCCTCAACGCTGTATGAGCCCTTATTGAGCTACTACAACAAAAGACACAGGCGAGCATAGCTAGCAGGTGCTTTCGTTGAGCACAAGCCAAAACCCTTGGTAGCTGTAATATTCTTTGACAGGTGAGAGGGGAGATTGGCAACTTTTGCTAGGAGTCAGCGTGAATGAACGATAATCCTGATCTTTTCAAAGCATCCCCTTCAGAGCTTAGTGCATAATTCACCACCTGGGCCATACCTGAAAACCACCTGTAAAGTGCTGCCAACCACAGCGGGCCACAATTTCACTGGTGTAGGGTGCGGTCTCACACCCGGCTGGAAAGCGCAGCCTTAACACACAAGGACCGAGTTCACACCTGTGTGGCAAGACCCTTCCTCTCGCCCTTCTCAGGGCTCTTCCCCAACCGCCAGCCCCAGCCCTCAAGCCTCTCACGCCAGACTCCACCGCAGGCCACGTGGTGCCTTGCCAGGAAACACGGGTCCCTCAGATTCTGAAGAAACACACCAAGGCTCCCTGGCTACCCTTCATTCTGGCTAGTGGAAACTGACAGGAAACACAAACGCAAGACAAAAGCAGAGTTTTACCTCTGCTCCACCATCCCCTCTCCCCACACAACTCATTTTAATAACATTGACGTCACTGTGCACTCTGGGTCCAGGGCATTTGTATCACACAGCGCTTGGCATTTTCAGCTACAAAGCCCAGGGACCTGCATTAGCCTATGTGAATTTCGTAAGCATGCCGGAGACAGGACCCAGTGTACCTATGCCTATTTCACAAACAAATAAATTGGGTTCCAAAGATTAGGTGACTTCAATCAGGGCTCTCAGACTTTGGGATTTTACATGTAAGTAAAAAGAAAAAAAAGGTAATAGTGAGACAGCACATTTATTTTGTCCACTGACATTTTTAAATACCACCAACTATCACCATTATTACAAAAAGATTTTAACCACAACAAAAAAAATAAAGCTCCCTATCTCAGAATTAAGAAAATGCTTAAAATTGGATTTATCCTCAGAGAAAGTAAAATCTATTGTTCTTATTTTGTAGCATTTTTAATACAGATGGTGAAAACTGTGTCACAGACTACCATGGTCCCAGGACCTACCTCTGAGAACTAGCAAGTTAGAGCTCAGAATTTTAGAATTACAAAATAGCTTATAAATAACCATGTTCAACCACCCCTGCAATGCTTGAGCTCCTTGTGTGATCTACTTGACTAGTGTGTGTCCACCCAGTTGCAGAAGCATTTCGATAAGGCCATTTTGACACGTGGACATCTTGACACATAAAGTATAAAAATTATAATTGGGCTTTTTGGCAACAGCACAAAATGCCAACTACTCCAAGATACAAAGAAAGCCATGAAGACTTTCAGTGTTCCCAGCTCTAACCTAGCTCCACCCCAGAGATCTGTCACTCAGCTTCAGTGTCACTGTATCCCCATCTTTGTGCCAATCAAAATGGACAAGTGAATGGCAGGTGGGCCTGAGGCAGGAGCCCAGGAAAGGGAAGGGCGGGGCCCAAGAGAGGAGATGGGGAAATGGGCCAGTGACATCTTCGTTTAAAAAGAGAAGAAAGTTTCAATCATAGATATAAAACCATTTGCCATGTTCTGCTGTCACCAAAGGCTTGACTCCACCCCTACAGGCATGGTAAAACGTCCACAGAATCAATGGCCACCTCCGGACACTGAATCAAAACTTCCACAACCTCCAAACAGCTATGCCACAACTGCAGAATTTGGTAGGATTATCCACAAGAACAACAACCTGGAATGTGTTTAGGCATTTATGACTGTTGCAAAGGTTTTCCTCATAGGCAACAAAAAATTATACTTTTTTCCATGATGTCTTCCAGGGACCTCAGATCCCTCAGCCTTAGGGCCCACAAAAAGAACGTAATTCCTCTCCTGTGACAGCAGATGGTCACACTTTCTTCCAAATCGCTACTTCAGGGTAGCAGCCTCAGTTCCTCTGAGATTTCCAAATGTGACAGTTTCGCATCCTCTCCCTGCCCTGCGCAGTCTTCAGCATGTGTTTTGACTCGGCTACATTGCTCTTCATGTGCAGCGCCCAGGATTGAACTCAGCTCCCAGGCATGGCCCTCCTGTGGCCCCAAGCCCTCCATGTAGAAGGCACCTCTGCTCAGGCAGCCCAAGAGCACTCTAGGCCTTTTTTCACCTGTGTCACACCACTGATGCTGCATCTATCCTGGCAGCACACGAGCCCAAGCCTGCATCTTCCGCTTGGAGAGGGGCCCTTTGTGCCCCACACTGTAGAGGCTCCCAGGGCACCTTCCCCATGGGAAAGGGAGGGGTGATAAGGCCCTGATGTTCAGCCAGAGATGATTGCTTGACATCCTGTCCTCCAAGAATAATTAGCTGCCTCCAGCTGATGGAGTGTTTTTGATTCACTCAGGCCCTAGCCAAAATCTCCGCGGCACAGGCCTTGCTCACAACAATACAACAACCAGCCTCAAGGAACTGTGTCCTCTCTGTGATCTCCACCTCCTTCATCATCCGTGTGGTTTGCTGCCTGGGGACAACATACAGGTGTCTTAACCCCTCCTGGAGCCACAGACAGCCCTGGGAACAGCAGGGAGATTTGAAGTAGTGACATTCAATGCTTGAATAAGCAGCAAAAATTAGAGAAACTTCCAAGGGGAAAGGAGTCAGTGGGAGATGCATCGTTTGCCACTTTTGATTGACTTTCCCACAGCATGAAAATTTCTCTTCTGCTGTGAAAGAAAGTTTCCCCGGTTCAGTCCCCACTTCCCTCACTGTATTTCCTTTTAAAATACTTCATAGGGTGAGTGAGACAATCATCAGGACATTAAAGCTATGACACAAGTACAGATATGCATTAAACAATGAACCCCTACGGCAAACCTTCCCATGACAAACAAATTCTGATTAAACCAGCTGTTGACTACAGATTCGTGAACATAACCATGCATGCACATCACACACACACACACACACACACACACACACACCAGGTGTAAAACCACCACAAGATAGAGTCTGTCTGTCCAAGCAGGGATTCGGCTGTGAGCAGTCCTTCATTAGCACTAACAGGCTCGGGAAGACAGCGAGTCTTGGTTTCCTCATTTAGAACACGACGACTCTTATGAGGGTCCCGGAAGGATGCAGTTCATTCACTATCAAAGTAAATCTCAGCTCTGCAGCCATTCGTCTTCCTCCCTCCCCATTAATTCTGGGTTCTGCCAGAAGCTAGCCTGCCTAATTCTCTTTATTACTGTTAATATTAATAAAGACGGTGGGGCTAATGAGAAGAAAATGTGTTTCTGCACAGGGAGACCATCCCCCTGCTGCAGAACATGGCTTCAGCATTCAGATTTCATTAGCATTAATGTGACTTCTGCCAGGGAAAGATCCACACATGGAGACAAGATTCTACGGAGATATGCATTATTTTCCTCTCATTAGATGGACATTTTCAAGAATATTGAAAGTACAGCACAAATTAGGTGTGTCACGAGGCTACGGAATACGCTGCTCACTATGCAAAATGTCAGGCCGACTGCAGGTAAAGAATGTGTGGCAGGGCTCTGCCTTCCCCGCATGGTGAGAGTTTGCGTTCCAGCACTCCAGAGGGATTTCTGCTCAGTTGCACCAGTTTCAAAGGCCCTTACCCACAAGCCCTGTCCTGAAGGGAAGCAGATGGCCAGAATAGTGCCCTATTCTTTAGCCTCAGCACACAGAAGATGAGGCAAGTGAGGATCGCATTCTAGGCCTGTCTTCAAGCCAAGACCAGACCCTGTCTGAGCATCCAGCCTAGAAGTACCTGCACAGGAAGCTCAGACCAACTTCTGTGAGTCACGCAGGCACTCTGAGATGAGCGCACGCTGCTTACTAAAGAACTTTTGAGGTCCACCCTTGGTGGTCCCAGTGTCTATTGCAGTGTGCAATGG
The DNA here is from genome assembly GCF_000276665.1 of Chinchilla lanigera. Classification (NCBI taxonomy): domain Eukaryota; kingdom Metazoa; phylum Chordata; class Mammalia; order Rodentia; family Chinchillidae; genus Chinchilla; species Chinchilla lanigera. Next base: position 6,004,803 of record NW_004955431.1, on the reverse strand, counting down.
CATGGTATCCTCAGAAAAAACAGCCACCAGTTAGGGCCAGCTCACAGGGTGTGGGTGAGTGTCCATCAGTAGGCTATAGCTGGCTTCACTTCCTCCTTGGTGAACCGCTGGTACTTCTCTGTGTGTGTTTTGTGACAGTGACAGCAGGGATTGGTTGAAAGGTCAGCCACCATGCCACTGAACTGGGATTTTCCATCCATACCAAGTATCTGAGATTGGCTATAACACCGTTACATACAAGCACATGTGTACACCTGAGAATGCGTGCGTGCACGTGTGCACACACACACACACAGAATCTGGGTCAGAATAAGATTGGCTGTCATTTTCTCTTGCTGTTTGGGAGGATGAGGAGGCTTATGACAGAAATGAGTACACAGGAGGTTCCTGGTCATCTCTGCCTGTTTTCCTCCATTCAAGATTGACCTTGGAGGGCTCCACAGTTCACGTGCCTTTTTATGATAAACACATTGCTGCTGTACTGTAGGCAGTAGCAATCTCCACTACTTCCTTAGGATTTTCGTGCTGATAAGTTATCTCATGAGTCAGAAGCTTCCTATCACCTACATCTCTTAGTCTTATTCCTGTCAAAGGTCTATTCTGCTCCTGCACCTGGGAATCCAAGAAAGCTTGAGGGGAAAAGTAGCATTGGTCACAGCCTCTTTCTTGGATAAACAGCCCATTTACATACAAAAGGGATAAGATAGCACCTTAATCCAGCAGAATTGTACCGTGCTATTCAGTTTTTACCCTTGACCTAGATAAACCTGAGTTCTTAGATGAATAATACCAGATAATATAAAAACAGTGACATTATCCCCATAGGTGGATCTGTTTAAATAAATGTGTATTAGTTTTTCTTTAACATCATTAAAATACAAAGTTATATCTCCATCTTTTTCTACTTATTGTTAAAAAGTGATACAAATAGACTGGATGAACTATTTTCGCTCTGTTTTCTAAAGTAAAGGGTAAATGGAAATTAAAGTAATGGAAGGTCTGTCTTTGTTGTTGTTTTCTGGTTTTGTGTTATTTTCATGGTAGTGGAGATAAACTCAGGGCCTCAGCAGGTGGTAGGCAAGTGCTCTATGCTGAGCTACTGCCTCAATCCTGTTTCCACATTCTGATTTTGCCTGTGTAGGCAAAGCAAAGGTAACATTTGGAATAGCTGTCTCTATAATCCAGTCCTGAGACCACGGAGGTAGCTCCCTGTAAGTCTAGCTTACAAGCCAGGCCCTATGAACAGGAAATAACTCCAATATAGTTCCATAAATATAGTTCTTGACATTGACCAATTTAACCAGTCTCTATAAGTCAACATTTGCTCATAATAGCATCTAAACGTTAAAAGCACTGGGGCTCAGAACTGTCTGATTCCCCAGCAGAGTGGATTCCCCACTCTTCTGTTCTTCCGACAGCAGCTGGGCCAAGTAATTGAGCTCTCTCATTGTATCACAGCCTGAGCAACTCCCAAGGAAGAAAATGCCCAAGGACTTGATAAGAGAAAGTATTTCACACCTGTTAGCCCAGCCTGAACCTCTCACCCTTGAGTGATAGTAAAGGAAGAAGCCAAAAGTGGCTCTTAAGCACGCGTTCCCCAGGGAGGACAAGGCTCTGTCTGCAGCTAAAAACTTTACTTCCTTTGGTCTAGGTCAGTAATATGCAGATTATAGCACTCCAGCTGCAGACAGATCTGTTCACAGGCCAACTGTAGCTGCTGACGCCCTCCTTTCATTTCTAAAAGACATTTCACCTTTTTTTCCAGGGCAGTATCATGTGATGCTTTCATTCAATGGTAGATGCAAATGTGACTCCTAGCACATTTAACCGTGAGGTCCACTGATGTGAGGCAAGATTCAACTACCCTGATGTCTTAATGGAATGAATTTCACTTGCGTCTTCTCTGAACAAACTAGAACTTTTAGGTAGTTATTGAACCACTGGCCATGATGGGGCCAGGGGAAAACAATTTCCTAATCCCTTCATATCCCAGTCATACCAGTCTACCTAGAGAACAAGCCCATTAAGAATGAAATATTCTCACATGAGCCCAAAATATGTATAGACAAGTAGCTCAGGTCTTACTGGTCATGTGCTGTGACTCTCTCAGCTGACACTCTCAGAGGTCACCCAGCCATAAACACAGAGTCATGAAGCTCAGTTTTGTTGTGCTCCAAACTGCATGATCTCTGACTATAGAGCCGCAATTGAAAACTTTCTTAGGAGTTCTCGGTGACTATAGTATTAGAGTACTGTTAGCTACTATAACAACAGCAACAGCAGCAAAAGCCTGAAACTATACAATGCTTTTCATACATAGAAGTATGTTTTTCACAAACATAAAGTGTAAATTGTGTCTCCTGGTAAGCTCTTCTTTCTACCCTAGGGCTCTTCCCTTGCAGCCTACAGCCTCATCTTCTTCAAGAATAGGGAAAGGGCAGTGTGGTACAGCTCAGTGGCAAAGCACACACTAATTATATGGAAAACTCTGGGTCTGATCCTCAGCACAAAAGGAAGGAAGGAAGGAAGGAAGGAAG